>NW_028301354.1:0-75829 GCF_061612785.1 Hesperophylax consimilis | reverse complement strand
GAGCGTCCATAAAAATCATGTTTTTTTTTAAGAATCAAACTTTATGGAAATTTTGTGACTAAATTTGATTTATACCACGATTCATACAACTTTTCCAAAATTTCAGATCATTTGGTACCATAGAGCCGGAGAAAACTGCTTCCAAAGTTCGAACCCAAGTCTGAAATGAGCGTCCATAAAAATCATGAATCTTTTTAAAATCCCTCTTGATGGAGATTTTGTGACTGAATTCGATTTATACCACGATTTTTACCACTTTTCCAAAATTTCAGACCATTTGGTACCATAGAGCCAGAGAAAACTGCTTCCAACGTTCGAACCCAAGTCTGAAATGAGCGTCCATAAAAATCATGATTTTTCTAAGAATCAAACTTAAGGGAGATTTCAAGACTGAATTCGATTTGTACCATGATCCTCACCACTTTTCCAAAAGTTCAGCCCATTTGGTACAATAGAGCCTGAGAAAACAGCTTCCAAAGTTCGAACCCAAGTCTGAAATTAGCGTCCATTAAAATTTTGATTTTTCTAAGAGTCAGTCTTAATGGAGATTTTTTGATTGATTTCAAATTGTACCACTATTTTTATCTTTATTCCAATATTTCAGCCCATTTGGTACCATGCAGCCAGAGAAAACTGCTTCCAAAGTTCGAACCCAAGTCTGAAATGAGCGTCCATAAAAATCATGATTCTTTTTAAAATCCCTCTTGATGGAGATTTTGTGACTGAATTCGATTTGTACCATGATTCTTTCCATTTTTCTAAAATTACAGCCCATTCTGTACCAAAGAGCCAGAGAAAACTGCTTCCAAAGTTCGAACCCAAGTCTGAAATGAGCGTCCATAAAAATCATGATTTTTCTAAGAATCAAACTTAAGGGAGATTTTAAGACTTAATTCGATTTGTTCCATGATCCTCACCACTTTTCCAAAAGTTCAGACCATTTGGTTCCATAGAGCCAGAGAAAACTGATTCCAAAAGTCGAACCCAAGTCTGAAATGAGCGTCCATAAGAATCTCTATTTTACTAAGAATCAAACTTTATGGAGATTATGTGCATGATTTCGAATTGTACAACGATCCTCACCACTTTTCCAAAATTTAAGCCCATTTGGTACCATAGAGCCTGAGAAAACTGCTTGGAAATTGTAGTATCCTGTAGATTTACCTTAAAAGGGACTTGGGTTCAGGATTGTTATAATACGTAAGGCTGGTTGAATATTTACAGAGATCGTTTATTGCTTGCTAACTGTGAGACTACAGAATACCGAATGGCAATACAGACTACCGCCGAAGTGCTCCCCGCACCTCGCGGCCCGTAGGTAGGTACCGAGTACCACAGAAATATCGAACCCAAGTATGAAATGAGCGTCCATAAAAATCATGTTTTTTTTTAAGAATCAAACTTTATGGAAATTTTGTGACTAAATTTGATTTATACCACGATTCATACAACTTTTCCAAAATTTCAGATCATTTGGTACCATAGAGCCGGAGAAAACTGCTTCCAAAGTTCGAACCCAAGTCTGAAATGAGCGTCCATAAAAATCATGAATCTTTTTAAAATCCCTCTTGATGGAGATTTTGTGACTGAATTCGATTTATACCACGATTTTTACCACTTTTCCAAAATTTCAGACCATTTGGTACCATAGAGCCAGAGAAAACTGCTTCCAACGTTCGAACCCAAATCTGAAATTAGCGTCCATTAAAATTTTGATTTTTCTAAGAGTCAGTCTTAATGGAGATTTTTTGATTGATTTCGAATTGTACCACTATTTTTATCTTTATTCCAATATTTCAGCCCATTTGGTACCATGCAGCCAGAGAAAACTGCTTCCAAAGTTCGAACCCAAGTCTGAAATGAGCGTCCATAAAAATCATGATTCTTTTTAAAATCCCTCTTGATGGAGATTTTGTGACTGAATTCGATTTGTACCATGATTCTTTCCATTTTTCTAAAATTAAGGCCCATTCTGTACCAAAGAGCCAGAGAAAACTGCTTCCAAAGTTCGAACCCAAGTCTGAAATGAGCGTCCATAAAAATCATGATTTTTCTAAGAATCAAACTTAAGGGAGATTTTAAGACTTAATTCGATTTGTTCCATGATCCTCACCACTTTTCCAAAAGTTCAGACCATTTGGTTCCATAGAGCCAGAGAAAACTGATTCCAAAAGTCGAACCCAAGTCTGAAATGAGCGTCCATAAGAATCTCTATTTTACTAAGAATCAAACTTTATGGAGATTATGTGCATGATTTCGAATTGTACAACGATCCTCACCACTTTTCCAAAATTTAAGCCCATTTGGTACCATAGAGCCTGAGAAAACTGCTTGGAAATTGTAGTATCCTGTAGATTTACCTTAAAAGGGACTTGGGTTCAGGATTGTTATAATACGTAAGGCTGGTTGAATATTTACAGAGATCGTTTATTGCTTGCTAACTGTGAGACTACAGAATACCGAATGGCAATACAGACTACCGCCGAAGTGCTCCCCGCACCTCGCGGCCCGTAGGTAGGTACCGAGTACCACAGAAATATCGAACCCAAGTATGAAATGAGCGTCCATAAAAATCATGTTTTTTTTTAAGAATCAAACTTTATGGAAATTTTGTGACTAAATTTGATTTATACCACGATTCATACAACTTTTCCAAAATTTCAGATCATTTGGTACCATAGAGCCGGAGAAAACTGCTTCCAAAGTTCGAACCCAAGTCTGAAATGAGCGTCCATAAAAATCATGATTTTTCTAAGAATCAAACTTAAGGGAGATTTTAAGACTTAATTCGATTTGTTCCATGATCCTCACCACTTTTCCAAAAGTTCAGACCATTTGGTTCCATAGAGCCAGAGAAAACTGATTCCAAAAGTCGAACCCAAGTCTGAAATGAGCGTCCATAAGAATCTCTATTTTACTAAGAATCAAACTTTATGGAGATTATGTGCATGATTTCGAATTGTACAACGATCCTCACCACTTTTCCAAAATTTAAGCCCATTTGGTACCATAGAGCCTGAGAAAACTGCTTGGAAATTGTAGTATCCTGTAGATTTACCTTAAAAGGGACTTGGGTTCAGGATTGTTATAATACGTAAGGCTGGTTGAATATTTACAGAGATCGTTTATTGCTTGCTAACTGTGAGACTACAGAATACCGAATGGCAATACAGACTACCGCCGAAGTGCTCCCCGCACCTCGCGGCCCGTAGGTAGGTACCGAGTACCACAGAAATATCGAACCCAAGTATGAAATGAGCGTCCATAAAAATCATGTTTTTTTTTAAGAATCAAACTTTATGGAAATTTTGTGACTAAATTTGATTTATACCACGATTCATACAACTTTTCCAAAATTTCAGATCATTTGGTACCATAGAGCCGGAGAAAACTGCTTCCAAAGTTCGAACCCAAGTCTGAAATGAGCGTCCATAAAAATCATGATTTTTCTAAGAATCAAACTTAAGGGAGATTTTAAGACTTAATTCGATTTGTTCCATGATCCTCACCACTTTTCCAAAAGTTCAGACCATTTGGTTCCATAGAGCCAGAGAAAACTGATTCCAAAAGTCGAACCCAAGTCTGAAATGAGCGTCCATAAGAATCTCTATTTTACTAAGAATCAAACTTTATGGAGATTATGTGCATGATTTCGAATTGTACAACGATCCTCACCACTTTTCCAAAATTTAAGCCCATTTGGTACCATAGAGCCTGAGAAAACTGCTTGGAAATTGTAGTATCCTGTAGATTTACCTTAAAAGGGACTTGGGTTCAGGATTGTTATAATACGTAAGGCTGGTTGAATATTTACAGAGATCGTTTATTGCTTGCTAACTGTGAGACTACAGAATACCGAATGGCAATACAGACTACCGCCGAAGTGCTCCCCGCACCTCGCGGCCCGTAGGTAGGTACCGAGTACCACAGAAATATCGAACCCAAGTATGAAATGAGCGTCCATAAAAATCATGTTTTTTTTTAAGAATCAAACTTTATGGAAATTTTGTGACTAAATTTGATTTATACCACGATTCATACAACTTTTCCAAAATTTCAGATCATTTGGTACCATAGAGCCGGAGAAAACTGCTTCCAAAGTTCGAACCCAAGTCTGAAATGAGCGTCCATAAAAATCATGATTTTTCTAAGAATCAAACTTAAGGGAGATTTTAAGACTTAATTCGATTTGTTCCATGATCCTCACCACTTTTCCAAAAGTTCAGACCATTTGGTTCCATAGAGCCAGAGAAAACTGATTCCAAAAGTCGAACCCAAGTCTGAAATGAGCGTCCATAAGAATCTCTATTTTACTAAGAATCAAACTTTATGGAGATTATGTGCATGATTTCGAATTGTACAACGATCCTCACCACTTTTCCAAAATTTAAGCCCATTTGGTACCATAGAGCCTGAGAAAACTGCTTGGAAATTGTAGTATCCTGTAGATTTACCTTAAAAGGGACTTGGGTTCAGGATTGTTATAATACGTAAGGCTGGTTGAATATTTACAGAGATCGTTTATTGCTTGCTAACTGTGAGACTACAGAATACCGAATGGCAATACAGACTACCGCCGAAGTGCTCCCCGCACCTCGCGGCCCGTAGGTAGGTACCGAGTACCACAGAAATATCGAACCCAAGTATGAAATGAGCGTCCATAAAAATCATGTTTTTTTTTAAGAATCAAACTTTATGGAAATTTTGTGACTAAATTTGATTTATACCACGATTCATACAACTTTTCCAAAATTTCAGATCATTTGGTACCATAGAGCCGGAGAAAACTGCTTCCAAAGTTCGAACCCAAGTCTGAAATGAGCGTCCATAAAAATCATGATTTTTCTAAGAATCAAACTTAAGGGAGATTTTAAGACTTAATTCGATTTGTTCCATGATCCTCACCACTTTTCCAAAAGTTCAGACCATTTGGTTCCATAGAGCCAGAGAAAACTGATTCCAAAAGTCGAACCCAAGTCTGAAATGAGCGTCCATAAGAATCTCTATTTTACTAAGAATCAAACTTTATGGAGATTATGTGCATGATTTCGAATTGTACAACGATCCTCACCACTTTTCCAAAATTTAAGCCCATTTGGTACCATAGAGCCTGAGAAAACTGCTTGGAAATTGTAGTATCCTGTAGATTTACCTTAAAAGGGACTTGGGTTCAGGATTGTTATAATACGTAAGGCTGGTTGAATATTTACAGAGATCGTTTATTGCTTGCTAACTGTGAGACTACAGAATACCGAATGGCAATACAGACTACCGCCGAAGTGCTCCCCGCACCTCGCGGCCCGTAGGTAGGTACCGAGTACCACAGAAATATCGAACCCAAGTATGAAATGAGCGTCCATAAAAATCATGTTTTTTTTTAAGAATCAAACTTTATGGAAATTTTGTGACTAAATTTGATTTATACCACGATTCATACAACTTTTCCAAAATTTCAGATCATTTGGTACCATAGAGCCGGAGAAAACTGCTTCCAAAGTTCGAACCCAAGTCTGAAATGAGCGTCCATAAAAATCATGATTTTTCTAAGAATCAAACTTAAGGGAGATTTTAAGACTTAATTCGATTTGTTCCATGATCCTCACCACTTTTCCAAAAGTTCAGACCATTTGGTTCCATAGAGCCAGAGAAAACTGATTCCAAAAGTCGAACCCATGTCTGAAATGAGCGTCCATAAGAATCTCTATTTTACTAAGAATCAAACTTTATGGAGATTATGTGCATGATTTCGAATTGTACAACGATCCTCACCACTTTTCCAAAATTTAAGCCCATTTGGTACCATAGAGCCTGAGAAAACTGCTTGGAAATTGTAGTATCCTGTAGATTTACCTTAAAAGGGACTTGGGTTCAGGATTGTTATAATACGTAAGGCTGGTTGAATATTTACAGAGATCGTTTATTGCTTGCTAACTGTGAGACTACAGAATACCGAATGGCAATACAGACTACCGCCGAAGTGCTCCCCGCACCTCGCGGCCCGTAGGTAGGTACCGAGTACCACAGAAATATCGAACCCAAGTATGAAATGAGCGTCCATAAAAATCATGTTTTTTTTTAAGAATCAAACTTTATGGAAATTTTGTGACTAAATTTGATTTATACCACGATTCATACAACTTTTCCAAAATTTCAGATCATTTGGTACCATAGAGCCGGAGAAAACTGCTTCCAAAGTTCGAACCCAAGTCTGAAATGAGCGTCCATAAAAATCATGATTTTTCTAAGAATCAAACTTAAGGGAGATTTTAAGACTTAATTCGATTTGTTCCATGATCCTCACCACTTTTCCAAAAGTTCAGACCATTTGGTTCCATAGAGCCAGAGAAAACTGATTCCAAAAGTCGAACCCAAGTCTGAAATGAGCGTCCATAAGAATCTCTATTTTACTAAGAATCAAACTTTATGGAGATTATGTGCATGATTTCGAATTGTACAACGATCCTCACCACTTTTCCAAAATTTAAGCCCATTTGGTACCATAGAGCCTGAGAAAACTGCTTGGAAATTGTAGTATCCTGTAGATTTACCTTAAAAGGGACTTGGGTTCAGGATTGTTATAATACGTAAGGCTGGTTGAATATTTACAGAGATCGTTTATTGCTTGCTAACTGTGAGACTACAGAATACCGAATGGCAATACAGACTACCGCCGAAGTGCTCCCCGCACCTCGCGGCCCGTAGGTAGGTACCGAGTACCACAGAAATATCGAACCCAAGTATGAAATGAGCGTCCATAAAAATCATGTTTTTTTTTAAGAATCAAACTTTATGGAAATTTTGTGACTAAATTTGATTTATACCACGATTCATACAACTTTTCCAAAATTTCAGATCATTTGGTACCATAGAGCCGGAGAAAACTGCTTCCAAAGTTCGAACCCAAGTCTGAAATGAGCGTCCATAAAAATCATGATTTTTCTAAGAATCAAACTTAAGGGAGATTTTAAGACTTAATTCGATTTGTTCCATGATCCTCACCACTTTTCCAAAAGTTCAGACCATTTGGTTCCATAGAGCCAGAGAAAACTGATTCCAAAAGTCGAACCCAAGTCTGAAATGAGCGTCCATAAGAATCTCTATTTTACTAAGAATCAAACTTTATGGAGATTATGTGCATGATTTCGAATTGTACAACGATCCTCACCACTTTTCCAAAATTTAAGCCCATTTGGTACCATAGAGCCTGAGAAAACTGCTTGGAAATTGTAGTATCCTGTAGATTTACCTTAAAAGGGACTTGGGTTCAGGATTGTTATAATACGTAAGGCTGGTTGAATATTTACAGAGATCGTTTATTGCTTGCTAACTGTGAGACTACAGAATACCGAATGGCAATACAGACTACCGCCGAAGTGCTCCCCGCACCTCGCGGCCCGTAGGTAGGTACCGAGTACCACAGAAATATCGAACCCAAGTATGAAATGAGCGTCCATAAAAATCATGTTTTTTTTTAAGAATCAAACTTTATGGAAATTTTGTGACTAAATTTGATTTATACCACGATTCATACAACTTTTCCAAAATTTCAGATCATTTGGTACCATAGAGCCGGAGAAAACTGCTTCCAAAGTTCGAACCCAAGTCTGAAATGAGCGTCCATAAAAATCATGAATCTTTTTAAAATCCCTCTTGATGGAGATTTTGTGACTGAATTCGATTTATACCACGATTTTTACCACTTTTCCAAAATTTCAGACCATTTGGTACCATAGAGCCAGAGAAAACTGCTTCCAACGTTCGAACCCAAGTCTGAAATGAGCGTCCATAAAAATCATGATTTTTCTAAGAATCAAACTTAAGGGAGATTTCAAGACTGAATTCGATTTGTACCATGATCCTCACCACTTTTCCAAAAGTTCAGCCCATTTGGTACAATAGAGCCTGAGAAAACAGCTTCCAAAGTTCGAACCCAAGTCTGAAATTAGCGTCCATTAAAATTTTGATTTTTCTAAGAGTCAGTCTTAATGGAGATTTTTTGATTGATTTCGAATTGTACCACTATTTTTATCTTTATTCCAATATTTCAGCCCATTTGGTACCATGCAGCCAGAGAAAACTGCTTCCAAAGTTCGAACCCAAGTCTGAAATGAGCGTCCATAAAAATCATGATTCTTTTTAAAATCCCTCTTGATGGAGATTTTGTGACTGAATTCGATTTGTACCATGATTCTTTCCATTTTTCTAAAATTACAGCCCATTCTGTACCAAAGAGCCAGAGAAAACTGCTTCCAAAGTTCGAACCCAAGTCTGAAATGAGCGTCCATAAAAATCATGATTTTTCTAAGAATCAAACTTAAGGGAGATTTTAAGACTTAATTCGATTTGTTCCATGATCCTCACCACTTTTCCAAAAGTTCAGACCATTTGGTTCCATAGAGCCAGAGAAAACTGATTCCAAAAGTCGAACCCAAGTCTGAAATGAGCGTCCATAAGAATCTCTATTTTACTAAGAATCAAACTTTATGGAGATTATGTGCATGATTTCGAATTGTACAACGATCCTCACCACTTTTCCAAAATTTAAGCCCATTTGGTACCATAGAGCCTGAGAAAACTGCTTGGAAATTGTAGTATCCTGTAGATTTACCTTAAAAGGGACTTGGGTTCAGGATTGTTATAATACGTAAGGCTGGTTGAATATTTACAGAGATCGTTTATTGCTTGCTAACTGTGAGACTACAGAATACCGAATGGCAATACAGACTACCGCCGAAGTGCTCCCCGCACCTCGCGGCCCGTAGGTAGGTACCGAGTACCACAGAAATATCGAACCCAAGTATGAAATGAGCGTCCATAAAAATCATGTTTTTTTTTAAGAATCAAACTTTATGGAAATTTTGTGACTAAATTTGATTTATACCACGATTCATACAACTTTTCCAAAATTTCAGATCATTTGGTACCATAGAGCCGGAGAAAACTGCTTCCAAAGTTCGAACCCAAGTCTGAAATGAGCGTCCATAAAAATCATGAATCTTTTTAAAATCCCTCTTGATGGAGATTTTGTGACTGAATTCGATTTATACCACGATTTTTACCACTTTTCCAAAATTTCAGACCATTTGGTACCATAGAGCCAGAGAAAACTGCTTCCAACGTTCGAACCCAAGTCTGAAATGAGCGTCCATAAAAATCATGATTTTTCTAAGAATCAAACTTAAGGGAGATTTCAAGACTGAATTCGATTTGTACCATGATCCTCACCACTTTTCCAAAAGTTCAGCCCATTTGGTACAATAGAGCCTGAGAAAACAGCTTCCAAAGTTCGAACCCAAGTCTGAAATTAGCGTCCATTAAAATTTTGATTTTTCTAAGAGTCAGTCTTAATGGAGATTTTTTGATTGATTTCGAATTGTACCACTATTTTTATCTTTATTCCAATATTTCAGCCCATTTGGTACCATGCAGCCAGAGAAAACTGCTTCCAAAGTTCGAACCCAAGTCTGAAATGAGCGTCCATAAAAATCATGATTCTTTTTAAAATCCCTCTTGATGGAGATTTTGTGACTGAATTCGATTTGTACCATGATTCTTTCCATTTTTCTAAAATTACAGCCCATTCTGTACCAAAGAGCCAGAGAAAACTGCTTCCAAAGTTCGAACCCAAGTCTGAAATGAGCGTCCATAAAAATCATGATTTTTCTAAGAATCAAACTTAAGGGAGATTTTAAGACTTAATTCGATTTGTTCCATGATCCTCACCACTTTTCCAAAAGTTCAGACCATTTGGTTCCATAGAGCCAGAGAAAACTGATTCCAAAAGTCGAACCCAAGTCTGAAATGAGCGTCCATAAGAATCTCTATTTTACTAAGAATCAAACTTTATGGAGATTATGTGCATGATTTCGAATTGTACAACGATCCTCACCACTTTTCCAAAATTTAAGCCCATTTGGTACCATAGAGCCTGAGAAAACTGCTTGGAAATTGTAGTATCCTGTAGATTTACCTTAAAAGGGACTTGGGTTCAGGATTGTTATAATACGTAAGGCTGGTTGAATATTTACAGAGATCGTTTATTGCTTGCTAACTGTGAGACTACAGAATACCGAATGGCAATACAGACTACCGCCGAAGTGCTCCCCGCACCTCGCGGCCCGTAGGTAGGTACCGAGTACCACAGAAATATCGAACCCAAGTATGAAATGAGCGTCCATAAAAATCATGTTTTTTTTTAAGAATCAAACTTTATGGAAATTTTGTGACTAAATTTGATTTATACCACGATTCATACAACTTTTCCAAAATTTCAGATCATTTGGTACCATAGAGCCGGAGAAAACTGCTTCCAAAGTTCGAACCCAAGTCTGAAATGAGCGTCCATAAAAATCATGAATCTTTTTAAAATCCCTCTTGATGGAGATTTTGTGACTGAATTCGATTTATACCACGATTTTTACCACTTTTCCAAAATTTCAGACCATTTGGTACCATAGAGCCAGAGAAAACTGCTTCCAACGTTCGAACCCAAATCTGAAATTAGCGTCCATTAAAATTTTGATTTTTCTAAGAGTCAGTCTTAATGGAGATTTTTTGATTGATTTCGAATTGTACCACTATTTTTATCTTTATTCCAATATTTCAGCCAATTTGGTACCATGCAGCCAGAGAAAACTGCTTCCAAAGTTCGAACCCAAGTCTGAAATGAGCGTCCATAAAAATCATGATTCTTTTTAAAATCCCTCTTGATGGAGATTTTGTGACTGAATTCGATTTGTACCATGATTCTTTCCATTTTTCTAAAATTACAGCCCATTCTGTACCAAAGAGCCAGAGAAAACTGCTTCCAAAGTTCGAACCCAAGTCTGAAATGAGCGTCCATAAAAATCATGATTTTTCTAAGAATCAAACTTAAGGGAGATTTTAAGACTTAATTCGATTTGTTCCATGATCCTCACCACTTTTCCAAAAGTTCAGACCATTTGGTTCCATAGAGCCAGAGAAAACTGATTCCAAAAGTCGAACCCAAGTCTGAAATGAGCGTCCATAAGAATCTCTATTTTACTAAGAATCAAACTTTATGGAGATTATGTGCATGATTTCGAATTGTACAACGATCCTCACCACTTTTCCAAAATTTAAGCCCATTTGGTACCATAGAGCCTGAGAAAACTGCTTGGAAATTGTAGTATCCTGTAGATTTACCTTAAAAGGGACTTGGGTTCAGGATTGTTATAATACGTAAGGCTGGTTGAATATTTACAGAGATCGTTTATTGCTTGCTAACTGTGAGACTACAGAATACCGAATGGCAATACAGACTACCGCCGAAGTGCTCCCCGCACCTCGCGGCCCGTAGGTAGGTACCGAGTACCACAGAAATATCGAACCCAAGTATGAAATGAGCGTCCATAAAAATCATGTTTTTTTTTAAGAATCAAACTTTATGGAAATTTTGTGACTAAATTTGATTTATACCACGATTCATACAACTTTTCCAAAATTTCAGATCATTTGGTACCATAGAGCCGGAGAAAACTGCTTCCAAAGTTCGAACCCAAGTCTGAAATGAGCGTCCATAAAAATCATGATTTTTCTAAGAATCAAACTTAAGGGAGATTTTAAGACTTAATTCGATTTGTTCCATGATCCTCACCACTTTTCCAAAAGTTCAGACCATTTGGTTCCATAGAGCCAGAGAAAACTGATTCCAAAAGTCGAACCCAAGTCTGAAATGAGCGTCCATAAGAATCTCTATTTTACTAAGAATCAAACTTTATGGAGATTATGTGCATGATTTCGAATTGTACAACGATCCTCACCACTTTTCCAAAATTTAAGCCCATTTGGTACCATAGAGCCTGAGAAAACTGCTTGGAAATTGTAGTATCCTGTAGATTTACCTTAAAAGGGACTTGGGTTCAGGATTGTTATAATACGTAAGGCTGGTTGAATATTTACAGAGATCGTTTATTGCTTGCTAACTGTGAGACTACAGAATACCGAATGGCAATACAGACTACCGCCGAAGTGCTCCCCGCACCTCGCGGCCCGTAGGTAGGTACCGAGTACCACAGAAATATCGAACCCAAGTATGAAATGAGCGTCCATAAAAATCATGTTTTTTTTTAAGAATCAAACTTTATGGAAATTTTGTGACTAAATTTGATTTATACCACGATTCATACAACTTTTCCAAAATTTCAGATCATTTGGTACCATAGAGCCGGAGAAAACTGCTTCCAAAGTTCGAACCCAAGTCTGAAATGAGCGTCCATAAAAATCATGAATCTTTTTAAAATCCCTCTTGATGGAGATTTTGTGACTGAATTCGATTTATACCACGATTTTTACCACTTTTCCAAAATTTCAGACCATTTGGTACCATAGAGCCAGAGAAAACTGCTTCCAACGTTCGAACCCAAATCTGAAATTAGCGTCCATTAAAATTTTGATTTTTCTAAGAGTCAGTCTTAATGGAGATTTTTTGATTGATTTCGAATTGTACCACTATTTTTATCTTTATTCCAATATTTCAGCCCATTTGGTACCATGCAGCCAGAGAAAACTGCTTCCAAAGTTCGAACCCAAGTCTGAAATGAGCGTCCATAAAAATCATGATTCTTTTTAAAATCCCTCTTGATGGAGATTTTGTGACTGAATTCGATTTGTACCATGATTCTTTCCATTTTTCTAAAATTACAGCCCATTCTGTACCAAAGAGCCAGAGAAAACTGCTTCCAAAGTTCGAACCCAAGTCTGAAATGAGCGTCCATAAAAATCATGATTTTTCTAAGAATCAAACTTAAGGGAGATTTTAAGACTTAATTCGATTTGTTCCATGATCCTCACCACTTTTCCAAAAGTTCAGACCATTTGGTTCCATAGAGCCAGAGAAAACTGATTCCAAAAGTCGAACCCAAGTCTGAAATGAGCGTCCATAAGAATCTCTATTTTACTAAGAATCAAACTTTATGGAGATTATGTGCATGATTTCGAATTGTACAACGATCCTCACCACTTTTCCAAAATTTAAGCCCATTTGGTACCATAGAGCCTGAGAAAACTGCTTGGAAATTGTAGTATCCTGTAGATTTACCTTAAAAGGGACTTGGGTTCAGGATTGTTATAATACGTAAGGCTGGTTGAATATTTACAGAGATCGTTTATTGCTTGCTAACTGTGAGACTACAGAATACCGAATGGCAATACAGACTACCGCCGAAGTGCTCCCCGCACCTCGCGGCCCGTAGGTAGGTACCGAGTACCACAGAAATATCGAACCCAAGTATGAAATGAGCGTCCATAAAAATCATGTTTTTTTTTAAGAATCAAACTTTATGGAAATTTTGTGACTAAATTTGATTTATACCACGATTCATACAACTTTTCCAAAATTTCAGATCATTTGGTACCATAGAGCCGGAGAAAACTGCTTCCAAAGTTCGAACCCAAGTCTGAAATGAGCGTCCATAAAAATCATGATTTTTCTAAGAATCAAACTTAAGGGAGATTTTAAGACTTAATTCGATTTGTTCCATGATCCTCACCACTTTTCCAAAAGTTCAGACCATTTGGTTCCATAGAGCCAGAGAAAACTGATTCCAAAAGTCGAACCCAAGTCTGAAATGAGCGTCCATAAGAATCTCTATTTTACTAAGAATCAAACTTTATGGAGATTATGTGCATGATTTCGAATTGTACAACGATCCTCACCACTTTTCCAAAATTTAAGCCCATTTGGTACCATAGAGCCTGAGAAAACTGCTTGGAAATTGTAGTATCCTGTAGATTTACCTTAAAAGGGACTTGGGTTCAGGATTGTTATAATACGTAAGGCTGGTTGAATATTTACAGAGATCGTTTATTGCTTGCTAACTGTGAGACTACAGAATACCGAATGGCAATACAGACTACCGCCGAAGTGCTCCCCGCACCTCGCGGCCCGTAGGTAGGTACCGAGTACCACAGAAATATCGAACCCAAGTATGAAATGAGCGTCCATAAAAATCATGTTTTTTTTTAAGAATCAAACTTTATGGAAATTTTGTGACTAAATTTGATTTATACCACGATTCATACAACTTTTCCAAAATTTCAGATCATTTGGTACCATAGAGCCGGAGAAAACTGCTTCCAAAGTTCGAACCCAAGTCTGAAATGAGCGTCCATAAAAATCATGATTTTTCTAAGAATCAAACTTAAGGGAGATTTTAAGACTTAATTCGATTTGTTCCATGATCCTCACCACTTTTCCAAAAGTTCAGACCATTTGGTTCCATAGAGCCAGAGAAAACTGATTCCAAAAGTCGAACCCAAGTCTGAAATGAGCGTCCATAAGAATCTCTATTTTACTAAGAATCAAACTTTATGGAGATTATGTGCATGATTTCGAATTGTACAACGATCCTCACCACTTTTCCAAAATTTAAGCCCATTTGGTACCATAGAGCCTGAGAAAACTGCTTGGAAATTGTAGTATCCTGTAGATTTACCTTAAAAGGGACTTGGGTTCAGGATTGTTATAATACGTAAGGCTGGTTGAATATTTACAGAGATCGTTTATTGCTTGCTAACTGTGAGACTACAGAATACCGAATGGCAATACAGACTACCGCCGAAGTGCTCCCCGCACCTCGCGGCCCGTAGGTAGGTACCGAGTACCACAGAAATATCGAACCCAAGTATGAAATGAGCGTCCATAAAAATCATGTTTTTTTTTAAGAATCAAACTTTATGGAAATTTTGTGACTAAATTTGATTTATACCACGATTCATACAACTTTTCCAAAATTTCAGATCATTTGGTACCATAGAGCCGGAGAAAACTGCTTCCAAAGTTCGAACCCAAGTCTGAAATGAGCGTCCATAAAAATCATGATTTTTCTAAGAATCAAACTTAAGGGAGATTTTAAGACTTAATTCGATTTGTTCCATGATCCTCACCACTTTTCCAAAAGTTCAGACCATTTGGTTCCATAGAGCCAGAGAAAACTGATTCCAAAAGTCGAACCCAAGTCTGAAATGAGCGTCCATAAGAATCTCTATTTTACTAAGAATCAAACTTTATGGAGATTATGTGCATGATTTCGAATTGTACAACGATCCTCACCACTTTTCCAAAATTTAAGCCCATTTGGTACCATAGAGCCTGAGAAAACTGCTTGGAAATTGTAGTATCCTGTAGATTTACCTTAAAAGGGACTTGGGTTCAGGATTGTTATAATACGTAAGGCTGGTTGAATATTTACAGAGATCGTTTATTGCTTGCTAACTGTGAGACTACAGAATACCGAATGGCAATACAGACTACCGCCGAAGTGCTCCCCGCACCTCGCGGCCCGTAGGTAGGTACCGAGTACCACAGAAATATCGAACCCAAGTATGAAATGAGCGTCCATAAAAATCATGTTTTTTTTTAAGAATCAAACTTTATGGAAATTTTGTGACTAAATTTGATTTATACCACGATTCATACAACTTTTCCAAAATTTCAGATCATTTGGTACCATAGAGCCGGAGAAAACTGCTTCCAAAGTTCGAACCCAAGTCTGAAATGAGCGTCCATAAAAATCATGATTTTTCTAAGAATCAAACTTAAGGGAGATTTTAAGACTTAATTCGATTTGTTCCATGATCCTCACCACTTTTCCAAAAGTTCAGACCATTTGGTTCCATAGAGCCAGAGAAAACTGATTCCAAAAGTCGAACCCAAGTCTGAAATGAGCGTCCATAAGAATCTCTATTTTACTAAGAATCAAACTTTATGGAGATTATGTGCATGATTTCGAATTGTACAACGATCCTCACCACTTTTCCAAAATTTAAGCCCATTTGGTACCATAGAGCCTGAGAAAACTGCTTGGAAATTGTAGTATCCTGTAGATTTACCTTAAAAGGGACTTGGGTTCAGGATTGTTATAATACGTAAGGCTGGTTGAATATTTACAGAGATCGTTTATTGCTTGCTAACTGTGAGACTACAGAATACCGAATGGCAATACAGACTACCGCCGAAGTGCTCCCCGCACCTCGCGGCCCGTAGGTAGGTACCGAGTACCACAGAAATATCGAACCCAAGTATGAAATGAGCGTCCATAAAAATCATGTTTTTTTTTAAGAATCAAACTTTATGGAAATTTTGTGACTAAATTTGATTTATACCACGATTCATACAACTTTTCCAAAATTTCAGATCATTTGGTACCATAGAGCCGGAGAAAACTGCTTCCAAAGTTCGAACCCAAGTCTGAAATGAGCGTCCATAAAAATCATGATTTTTCTAAGAATCAAACTTAAGGGAGATTTTAAGACTTAATTCGATTTGTTCCATGATCCTCACCACTTTTCCAAAAGTTCAGACCATTTGGTTCCATAGAGCCAGAGAAAACTGATTCCAAAAGTCGAACCCAAGTCTGAAATGAGCGTCCATAAGAATCTCTATTTTACTAAGAATCAAACTTTATGGAGATTATGTGCATGATTTCGAATTGTACAACGATCCTCACCACTTTTCCAAAATTTAAGCCCATTTGGTACCATAGAGCCTGAGAAAACTGCTTGGAAATTGTAGTATCCTGTAGATTTACCTTAAAAGGGACTTGGGTTCAGGATTGTTATAATACGTAAGGCTGGTTGAATATTTACAGAGATCGTTTATTGCTTGCTAACTGTGAGACTACAGAATACCGAATGGCAATACAGACTACCGCCGAAGTGCTCCCCGCACCTCGCGGCCCGTAGGTAGGTACCGAGTACCACAGAAATATCGAACCCAAGTATGAAATGAGCGTCCATAAAAATCATGTTTTTTTTTTAAGAATCAAACTTTATGGAAATTTTGTGACTAAATTTGATTTATACCACGATTCATACAACTTTTCCAAAATTTCAGATCATTTGGTACCATAGAGCCGGAGAAAACTGCTTCCAAAGTTCGAACCCAAGTCTGAAATGAGCGTCCATAAAAATCATGATTTTTCTAAGAATCAAACTTAAGGGAGATTTTAAGACTTAATTCGATTTGTTCCATGATCCTCACCACTTTTCCAAAAGTTCAGACCATTTGGTTCCATAGAGCCAGAGAAAACTGATTCCAAAAGTCGAACCCAAGTCTGAAATGAGCGTCCATAAGAATCTCTATTTTACTAAGAATCAAACTTTATGGAGATTATGTGCATGATTTCGAATTGTACAACGATCCTCACCACTTTTCCAAAATTTAAGCCCATTTGGTACCATAGAGCCTGAGAAAACTGCTTGGAAATTGTAGTATCCTGTAGATTTACCTTAAAAGGGACTTGGGTTCAGGATTGTTATAATACGTAAGGCTGGTTGAATATTTACAGAGATCGTTTATTGCTTGCTAACTGTGAGACTACAGAATACCGAATGGCAATACAGACTACCGCCGAAGTGCTCCCCGCACCTCGCGGCCCGTAGGTAGGTACCGAGTACCACAGAAATATCGAACCCAAGTATGAAATGAGCGTCCATAAAAATCATGTTTTTTTTTAAGAATCAAACTTTATGGAAATTTTGTGACTAAATTTGATTTATACCACGATTCATACAACTTTTCCAAAATTTCAGATCATTTGGTACCATAGAGCCGGAGAAAACTGCTTCCAAAGTTCGAACCCAAGTCTGAAATGAGCGTCCATAAAAATCATGATTTTTCTAAGAATCAAACTTAAGGGAGATTTTAAGACTTAATTCGATTTGTTCCATGATCCTCACCACTTTTCCAAAAGTTCAGACCATTTGGTTCCATAGAGCCAGAGAAAACTGATTCCAAAAGTCGAACCCAAGTCTGAAATGAGCGTCCATAAGAATCTCTATTTTACTAAGAATCAAACTTTATGGAGATTATGTGCATGATTTCGAATTGTACAACGATCCTCACCACTTTTCCAAAATTTAAGCCCATTTGGTACCATAGAGCCTGAGAAAACTGCTTGGAAATTGTAGTATCCTGTAGATTTACCTTAAAAGGGACTTGGGTTCAGGATTGTTATAATACGTAAGGCTGGTTGAATATTTACAGAGATCGTTTATTGCTTGCTAACTGTGAGACTACAGAATACCGAATGGCAATACAGACTACCGCCGAAGTGCTCCCCGCACCTCGCGGCCCGTAGGTAGGTACCGAGTACCACAGAAATATCGAACCCAAGTATGAAATTAGCGTCCATAAAAATCATGTTTTTTTTTAAGAATCAAACTTTATGGAAATTTTGTGACTAAATTTGATTTATACCACGATTCATACAACTTTTCCAAAATTTCAGATCATTTGGTACCATAGAGCCGGAGAAAACTGCTTCCAAAGTTCGAACCCAAGTCTGAAATGAGCGTCCATAAAAATCATGATTTTTCTAAGAATCAAACTTAAGGGAGATTTTAAGACTTAATTCGATTTGTTCCATGATCCTCACCACTTTTCCAAAATTTCAGACCATTTGGTTCCATAGAGCCAGAGAAAACTGATTCCAAAAGTCGAACCCAAGTCTGAAATGAGCGTCCATAAGAATCTCTATTTTACTAAGAATCAAACTTTATGGAGATTATGTGCATGATTTCGAATTGTACAACGATCCTCACCACTTTTCCAAAATTTAAGCCCATTTGGTACCATAGAGCCTGAGAAAACTGCTTGGAAATTGTAGTATCCTGTAGATTTACCTTAAAAGGGACTTGGGTTCAGGATTGTTATAATACGTAAGGCTGGTTGAATATTTACAGAGATCGTTTATTGCTTGCTAACTGTGAGACTACAGAATACCGAATGGCAATACAGACTACCGCCGAAGTGCTCCCCGCACCTCGCGGCCCGTAGGTAGGTACCGAGTACCACAGAAATATCGAACCCAAGTATGAAATGAGCGTCCATAAAAATCATGTTTTTTTTTAAGAATCAAACTTTATGGAAATTTTGTGACTAAATTTGATTTATACCACGATTCATACAACTTTTCCAAAATTTCAGATCATTTGGTACCATAGAGCCGGAGAAAACTGCTTCCAAAGTTCGAACCCAAGTCTGAAATGAGCGTCCATAAAAATCATGATTTTTCTAAGAATCAAACTTAAGGGAGATTTTAAGACTTAATTCGATTTGTTCCATGATCCTCACCACTTTTCCAAAAGTTCAGACCATTTGGTTCCATAGAGCCAGAGAAAACTGATTCCAAAAGTCGAACCCAAGTCTGAAATGAGCGTCCATAAGAATCTCTATTTTACTAAGAATCAAACTTTATGGAGATTATTTGCATGATTTCGAATTGTACAACGATCCTCACCACTTTTCCAAAATTTAAGCCCATTTGGTACCATAGAGCCTGAGAAAACTGCTTGGAAATTGTAGTATCCTGTAGATTTACCTTAAAAGGGACTTGGGTTCAGGATTGTTATAATACGTAAGGCTGGTTGAATATTTACAGAGATCGTTTATTGCTTGCTAACTGTGAGACTACAGAATACCGAATGGCAATACAGACTACCGCCGAAGTGCTCCCCGCACCTCGCGGCCCGTAGGTAGGTACCGAGTACCACAGAAATATCGAACCCAAGTATGAAATGAGCGTCCATAAAAATCATGTTTTTTTTTAAGAATCAAACTTTATGGAAATTTTGTGACTAAATTTGATTTATACCACGATTCATACAACTTTTCCAAAATTTCAGATCATTTGGTACCATAGAGCCGGAGAAAACTGCTTCCAAAGTTCGAACCCAAGTCTGAAATGAGCGTCCATAAAAATCATGATTTTTCTAAGAATCAAACTTAAGGGAGATTTTAAGACTTAATTCGATTTGTTCCATGATCCTCACCACTTTTCCAAAAGTTCAGACCATTTGGTTCCATAGAGCCAGAGAAAACTGATTCCAAAAGTCGAACCCAAGTCTGAAATGAGCGTCCATAAGAATCTCTATTTTACTAAGAATCAAACTTTATGGAGATTATGTGCATGATTTCGAATTGTACAACGATCCTCACCACTTTTCCAAAATTTAAGCCCATTTGGTACCATAGAGCCTGAGAAAACTGCTTGGAAATTGTAGTATCCTGTAGATTTACCTTAAAAGGGACTTGGGTTCAGGATTGTTATAATACGTAAGGCTGGTTGAATATTTACAGAGATCGTTTATTGCTTGCTAACTGTGAGACTACAGAATACCGAATGGCAATACAGACTACCGCCGAAGTGCTCCCCGCACCTCGCGGCCCGTAGGTAGGTACCGAGTACCACAGAAATATCGAACCCAAGTATGAAATGAGCGTCCATAAAAATCATGTTTTTTTTTAAGAATCAAACTTTATGGAAATTTTGTGACTAAATTTGATTTATACCACGATTCATACAACTTTTCCAAAATTTCAGATCATTTGGTACCATAGAGCCGGAGAAAACTGCTTCCAAAGTTCGAACCCAAGTCTGAAATGAGCGTCCATAAAAATCATGATTTTTCTAAGAATCAAACTTAAGGGAGATTTTAAGACTTAATTCGATTTGTTCCATGATCCTCACCACTTTTCCAAAATTTCAGACCATTTGGTTCCATAGAGCCAGAGAAAACTGATTCCAAAAGTCGAACCCAAGTCTGAAATGAGCGTCCATAAGAATCTCTATTTTACTAAGAATCAAACTTTATGGAGATTATGTGCATGATTTCGAATTGTACAACGATCCTCACCACTTTTCCAAAATTTAAGCCCATTTGGTACCATAGAGCCTGAGAAAACTGCTTGGAAATTGTAGTATCCTGTAGATTTACCTTAAAAGGGACTTGGGTTCAGGATTGTTATAATACGTAAGGCTGGTTGAATATTTACAGAGATCGTTTATTGCTTGCTAACTGTGAGACTACAGAATACCGAATGGCAATACAGACTACCGCCGAAGTGCTCCCCGCACCTCGCGGCCCGTAGGTAGGTACCGAGTACCACAGAAATATCGAACCCAAGTATGAAATGAGCGTCCATAAAAATCATGTTTTTTTTTAAGAATCAAACTTTATGGAAATTTTGTGACTAAATTTGATTTATACCACGATTCATACAACTTTTCCAAAATTTCAGATCATTTGGTACCATAGAGCCGGAGAAAACTGCTTCCAAAGTTCGAACCCAAGTCTGAAATGAGCGTCCATAAAAATCATGATTTTTCTAAGAATCAAACTTAAGGGAGATTTTAAGACTTAATTCGATTTGTTCCATGATCCTCACCACTTTTCCAAAAGTTCAGACCATTTGGTTCCATAGAGCCAGAGAAATCTGATTCCAAAAGTCGAACCCAAGTCTGAAATGAGCGTCCATAAGAATCTCTATTTTACTAAGAATCAAACTTTATGGAGATTATTTGCATGATTTCGAATTGTACAACGATCCTCACCACTTTTCCAAAATTTAAGCCCATTTGGTACCATAGAGCCTGAGAAAACTGCTTGGAAATTGTAGTATCCTGTAGATTTACCTTAAAAGGGACTTGGGTTCAGGATTGTTATAATACGTAAGGCTGGTTGAATATTTACAGAGATCGTTTATTGCTTGCTAACTGTGAGACTACAGAATACCGAATGGCAATACAGACTACCGCCGAAGTGCTCCCCGCACCTCGCGGCCCGTAGGTAGGTACCGAGTACCACAGAAATATCGAACCCAAGTATGAAATGAGCGTCCATAAAAATCATGTTTTTTTTTAAGAATCAAACTTTATGGAAATTTTGTGACTAAATTTGATTTATACCACGATTCATACAACTTTTCCAAAATTTCAGATCATTTGGTACCATAGAGCCGGAGAAAACTGCTTCCAAAGTTCGAACCCAAGTCTGAAATGAGCGTCCATAAAAATCATGATTTTTCTAAGAATCAAACTTAAGGGAGATTTTAAGACTTAATTCGATTTGTTCCATGATCCTCACCACTTTTCCAAAAGTTCAGACCATTTGGTTCCATAGAGCCAGAGAAAACTGATTCCAAAAGTCGAACCCAAGTCTGAAATGAGCGTCCATAAGAATCTCTATTTTACTAAGAATCAAACTTTATGGAGATTATGTGCATGATTTCGAATTGTACAACGATCCTCACCACTTTTCCAAAATTTAAGCCCATTTGGTACCATAGAGCCTGAGAAAACTGCTTGGAAATTGTAGTATCCTGTAGATTTACCTTAAAAGGGACTTGGGTTCAGGATTGTTATAATACGTAAGGCTGGTTGAATATTTACAGAGATCGTTTATTGCTTGCTAACTGTGAGACTACAGAATACCGAATGGCAATACAGACTACCGCCGAAGTGCTCCCCGCACCTCGCGGCCCGTAGGTAGGTACCGAGTACCACAGAAATATCGAACCCAAGTATGAAATGAGCGTCCATAAAAATCATGTTTTTTTTTAAGAATCAAACTTTATGGAAATTTTGTGACTAAATTTGATTTATACCACGATTCATACAACTTTTCCAAAATTTCAGATCATTTGGTACCATAGAGCCGGAGAAAACTGCTTCCAAAGTTCGAACCCAAGTCTGAAATGAGCGTCCATAAAAATCATGATTTTTCTAAGAATCAAACTTAAGGGAGATTTTAAGACTTAATTCGATTTGTTCCATGATCCTCACCACTTTTCCAAAATTTCAGACCATTTGGTTCCATAGAGCCAGAGAAAACTGATTCCAAAAGTCGAACCCAAGTCTGAAATGAGCGTCCATAAGAATCTCTATTTTACTAAGAATCAAACTTTATGGAGATTATGTGCATGATTTCGAATTGTACAACGATCCTCACCACTTTTCCAAAATTTAAGCCCATTTGGTACCATAGAGCCTGAGAAAACTGCTTGGAAATTGTAGTATCCTGTAGATTTACCTTAAAAGGGACTTGGGTTCAGGATTGTTATAATACGTAAGGCTGGTTGAATATTTACAGAGATCGTTTATTGCTTGCTAACTGTGAGACTACAGAATACCGAATGGCAATACAGACTACCGCCGAAGTGCTCCCCGCACCTCGCGGCCCGTAGGTAGGTACCGAGTACCACAGAAATATCGAACCCAAGTATGAAATGAGCGTCCATAAAAATCATGTTTTTTTTTAAGAATCAAACTTTATGGAAATTTTGTGACTAAATTTGATTTATACCACGATTCATACAACTTTTCCAAAATTTCAGATCATTTGGTACCATAGAGCCGGAGAAAACTGCTTCCAAAGTTCGAACCCAAGTCTGAAATGAGCGTCCATAAAAATCATGATTTTTCTAAGAATCAAACTTAAGGGAGATTTTAAGACTTAATTCGATTTGTTCCATGATCCTCACCACTTTTCCAAAAGTTCAGACCATTTGGTTCCATAGAGCCAGAGAAAACTGATTCCAAAAGTCGAACCCAAGTCTGAAATGAGCGTCCATAAGAATCTCTATTTTACTAAGAATCAAACTTTATGAAGATTATGTGCATGATTTCGAATTGTACAACGATCCTCACCACTTTTCCAAAATTTAAGCCCATTTGGTACCATAGAGCCTGAGAAAACTGCTTGGAAATTGTAGTATCCTGTAGATTTACCTTAAAAGGGACTTGGGTTCAGGATTGTTATAATACGTAAGGCTGGTTGAATATTTACAGAGATCGTTTATTGCTTGCTAACTGTGAGACTACAGAATACCGAATGGCAATACAAACTACCGCCGAAGTGCTCCCCGCACCTCGCGGCCCGTAGGTAGGTACCGAGTACCACAGAAATATCGAACCCAAGTATGAAATGAGCGTCCATAAAAATCTCTATTTTACTAAGAATCAAACTTTATGGAGATTATGTGCATGATTTCGAATTGTACAACGATCCTCACCACTTTTCCAAAATTTAAGCCCATTTGGTACCATAGAGCCTGAGAAAACTGCTTGGAAATTGTAGTATCCTGTAGATTTACCTTAAAAGGGACTTGGGTTCAGGATTGTTATAATACGTAAGGCTGGTTGAATATTTACAGAGATCGTTTATTGCTTGCTAACTGTGAGACTACAGAATACCGAATGGCAATACAGACTACCGCCGAAGTGCTCCCCGCACCTCGCGGCCCGTAGGTAGGTACCGAGTACCACAGAAATATCGAACCCAAGTATGAAATGAGCGTCCATAAAAATCATGTTTTTTTTTAAGAATCAAACTTTATGGAAATTTTGTGACTAAATTTGATTTATACCACGATTCATACAACTTTTCCAAAATTTCAGATCATTTGGTACCATAGAGCCGGAGAAAACTGCTTCCAAAGTTCGAACCCAAGTCTGAAATGAGCGTCCATAAAAATCATGATTTTTCTAAGAATCAAACTTAAGGGAGATTTTAAGACTTAATTCGATTTGTTCCATGATCCTCACCACTTTTCCAAAATTTCAGACCATTTGGTTCCATAGAGCCAGAGAAAACTGATTCCAAAAGTCGAACCCAAGTCTGAAATGAGCGTCCATAAGAATCTCTATTTTACTAAGAATCAAACTTTATGGAGATTATGTGCATGATTTCGAATTGTACAACGATCCTCACCACTTTTCCAAAATTTAAGCCCATTTGGTACCATAGAGCCTGAGAAAACTGCTTGGAAATTGTAGTATCCTGTAGATTTACCTTAAAAGGGACTTGGGTTCAGGATTGTTATAATACGTAAGGCTGGTTGAATATTTACAGAGATCGTTTATTGCTTGCTAACTGTGAGACTACAGAATACCGAATGGCAATACAGACTACCGCCGAACTGCTCCCCGCACCTCGCGGCCCGTAGGTAGGTACCGAGTACCACAGAAATATCGAACCCAAGTATGAAATGAGCGTCCATAAAAATCATGTTTTTTTTTAAGAATCAAACTTTATGGAAATTTTGTGACTAAATTTGATTTATACCACGATTCATACAACTTTTCCAAAATTTCAGATCATTTGGTACCATAGAGCCGGAGAAAACTGCTTCCAAAGTTCGAACCCAAGTCTGAAATGAGCGTCCATAAAAATCATGATTTTTCTAAGAATCAAACTTAAGGGAGATTTTAAGACTTAATTCGATTTGTTCCATGATCCTCACCACTTTTCCAAAATTTCAGACCATTTGGTTCCATAGAGCCAGAGAAAACTGATTCCAAAAGTCGAACCCAAGTCTGAAATGAGCGTCCATAAGAATCTCTATTTTACTAAGAATCAAACTTTATGGAGATTATGTGCATGATTTCGAATTGTACAACGATCCTCACCACTTTTCCAAAATTTAAGCCCATTTGGTACCATAGAGCCTGAGAAAACTGCTTGGAAATTGTAGTATCCTGTAGATTTACCTTAAAAGGGACTTGGGTTCAGGATTGTTATAATACGTAAGGCTGGTTGAATATTTACAGAGATCGTTTATTGCTTGCTAACTGTGAGACTACAGAATACCGAATGGCAATACAGACTACCGCCGAAGTGCTCCCCGCACCTCGCGGCCCGTAGGTAGGTACCGAGTACCACAGAAATATCGAACCCAAGTATGAAATGAGCGTCCATAAAAATCATGTTTTTTTTTAAGAATCAAACTTTATGGAAATTTTGTGACTAAATTTGATTTATACCACGATTCATACAACTTTTCCAAAATTTCAGATCATTTGGTACCATAGAGCCGGAGAAAACTGCTTCCAAAGTTCGAACCCAAGTCTGAAATGAGCGTCCATAAAAATCATGATTTTTCTAAGAATCAAACTTAAGGGAGATTTTAAGACTTAATTCGATTTGTTCCATGATCCTCACCACTTTTCCAAAATTTCAGACCATTTGGTTCCATAGAGCCAGAGAAAACTGATTCCAAAAGTCGAACCCAAGTCTGAAATGAGCGTCCATAAGAATCTCTATTTTACTAAGAATCAAACTTTATGGAGATTATGTGCATGATTTCGAATTGTACAACGATCCTCACCACTTTTCCAAAATTTAAGCCCATTTGGTACCATAGAGCCTGAGAAAACTGCTTGGAAATTGTAGTATCCTGTAGATTTACCTTAAAAGGGACTTGGGTTCAGGATTGTTATAATACGTAAGGCTGGTTGAATATTTACAGAGATCGTTTATTGCTTGCTAACTGTGAGACTACAGAATACCGAATGGCAATACAGACTACCGCCGAAGTGCTCCCCGCACCTCGCGGCCCGTAGGTAGGTACCGAGTACCACAGAAATATCGAACCCAAGTATGAAATGAGCGTCCATAAAAATCATGTTTTTTTTTAAGAATCAAACTTTATGGAAATTTTGTGACTAAATTTGATTTATACCACGATTCATACAACTTTTCCAAAATTTCAGATCATTTGGTACTATAGAGCCGGAGAAAACTGCTTCCAAAGTTCGAACCCAAGTCTGAAATGAGCGTCCATAAAAATCATGATTTTTCTAAGAATCAAACTTAAGGGAGATTTTAAGACTTAATTCGATTTGTTCCATGATCCTCACCACTTTTCCAAAATTTCAGACCATTTGGTTCCATAGAGCCAGAGAAAACTGATTCCAAAAGTCGAACCCAAGTCTGAAATGAGCGTCCATAAGAATCTCTATTTTACTAAGAATCAAACTTTATGGAGATTATGTGCATGATTTCGAATTGTACAACGATCCTCACCACTTTTCCAAAATTTAAGCCCATTTGGTACCATAGAGCCTGAGAAAACTGCTTGGAAATTGTAGTATCCTGTAGATTTACCTTAAAAGGGACTTGGGTTCAGGATTGTTATAATACGTAAGGCTGGTTGAATATTTACAGAGATCGTTTATTGCTTGCTAACTGTGAGACTACAGAATACCGAATGGCAATACAGACTACCGCCGAAGTGCTCCCCGCACCTCGCGGCCCGTAGGTAGGTACCGAGTACCACAGAAATATCGAACCCAAGTATGAAATGAGCGTCCATAAAAATCTCTATTTTACTAAGAATCAAACTTTATGGAGATTATGTGCATGATTTCGAATTGTACAACGATCCTCACCACTTTTCCAAAATTTAAGCCCATTTGGTACCATAGAGCCTGAGAAAACTGCTTGGAAATTGTAGTATCCTGTAGATTTACCTTAAAAGGGACTTGGGTTCAGGATTGTTATAATACGTAAGGCTGGTTGAATATTTACAGAGATCGTTTATTGCTTGCTAACTGTGAGACTACAGAATACCGAATGGCAATACAGACTACCGCCGAAGTGCTCCCCGCACCTCGCGGCCCGTAGGTAGGTACCGAGTACCACAGAAATATCGAACCCAAGTATGAAATGAGCGTCCATAAAAATCATGTTTTTTTTTAAGAATCAAACTTTATGGAAATTTTGTGACTAAATTTGATTTATACCACGATTCATACAACTTTTCCAAAATTTCAGATCATTTGGTACCATAGAGCCGGAGAAAACTGCTTCCAAAGTTCGAACCCAAGTCTGAAATGAGCGTCCATAAAAATCATGATTTTTCTAAGAATCAAACTTAAGGGAGATTTTAAGACTTAATTCGATTTGTTCCATGATCCTCACCACTTTTCCAAAATTTCAGACCATTTGGTTCCATAGAGCCAGAGAAAACTGATTCCAAAAGTCGAACCCAAGTCTGAAATGAGCGTCCATAAGAATCTCTATTTTACTAAGAATCAAACTTTATGGAGATTATGTGCATGATTTCGAATTGTACAACGATCCTCACCACTTTTCCAAAATTTAAGCCCATTTGGTACCATAGAGCCTGAGAAAACTGCTTGGAAATTGTAGTATCCTGTAGATTTACCTTAAAAGGGACTTGGGTTCAGGATTGTTATAATACGTAAGGCTGGTTGAATATTTACAGAGATCGTTTATTGCTTGCTAACTGTGAGACTACAGAATACCGAATGGCAATACAGACTACCGCCGAAGTGCTCCCCGCACCTCGCGGCCCGTAGGTAGGTACCGAGTACCACAGAAATATCGAACCCAAGTATGAAATGAGCGTCCATAAAAATCTCTATTTTACTAAGAATCAAACTTTATGGAGATTATGTGCATGATTTCGAATTGTACAACGATCCTCACCACTTTTCCAAAATTTAAGCCCATTTGGTACCATAGAGCCTGAGAAAACTGCTTGGAAATTGTAGTATCCTGTAGATTTACCTTAAAAGGGACTTGGGTTCAGGATTGTTATAATACGTAAGGCTGGTTGAATATTTACAGAGATCGTTTATTGCTTGCTAACTGTGAGACTACAGAATACCGAATGGCAATACAGACTACCGCCGAAGTGCTCCCCGCACCTCGCGGCCCGTAGGTAGGTACCGAGTACCACAGAAATATCGAACCCAAGTATGAAATGAGCGTCCATAAAAATCATGTTTTTTTTTAAGAATCATACTTTATGGAAATTTTGTGACTAAATTTGATTTATACCACGATTCATACAACTTTTCCAAAATTTCAGATCATTTGGTACCATAGAGCCGGAGAAAACTGCTTCCAAAGTTCGAACCCAAGTCTGAAATGAGCGTCCATAAAAATCATGATTTTTCTAAGAATCAAACTTAAGGGAGATTTTAAGACTTAATTCGATTTGTTCCATGATCCTCACCACTTTTCCAAAATTTCAGACCATTTGGTTCCATAGAGCCAGAGAAAACTGATTCCAAAAGTCGAACCCAAGTCTGAAATGAGCGTCCATAAGAATCTCTATTTTACTAAGAATCAAACTTTATGGAGATTATGTGCATGATTTCGAATTGTACAACGATCCTCACCACTTTTCCAAAATTTAAGCCCATTTGGTACCATAGAGCCTGAGAAAACTGCTTGGAAATTGTAGTATCCTGTAGATTTACCTTAAAAGGGACTTGGGTTCAGGATTGTTATAATACGTAAGGCTGGTTGAATATTTACAGAGATCGTTTATTGCTTGCTAACTGTGAGACTACAGAATACCGAATGGCAATAGAGACTACCGCCGAAGTGCTCCCCGCACCTCGCGGCCCGTAGGTAGGTACCGAGTACCACAGAAATATCGAACCCAAGTATGAAATGAGCGTCCATAAAAATCTCTATTTTACTAAGAATCAAACTTTATGGAGATTATGTGCATGATTTCGAATTGTACAACGATCCTCACCACTTTTCCAAAATTTAAGCCCATTTGGTACCATAGAGCCTGAGAAAACTGCTTGGAAATTGTAGTATCCTGTAGATTTACCTTAAAAGGGACTTGGGTTCAGGATTGTTATAATACGTAAGGCTGGTTGAATATTTACAGAGATCGTTTATTGCTTGCTAACTGTGAGACTACAGAATACCGAATGGCAATACAGACTACCGCCGAAGTGCTCCCCGCACCTCGCGGCCCGTAGGTAGGTACCGAGTACCACAGAAATATCGAACCCAAGTATGAAATGAGCGTCCATAAAAATCATGTTTTTTTTTAAGAATCAAACTTTATGGAAATTTTGTGACTAAATTTGATTTATACCACGATTCATACAACTTTTCCAAAATTTCAGATCATTTGGTACCATAGAGCCGGAGAAAACTGCTTCCAAAGTTCGAACCCAAGTCTGAAATGAGCGTCCATAAAAATCATGATTTTTCTAAGAATCAAACTTAAGGGAGATTTTAAGACTTAATTCGATTTGTTCCATGATCCTCACCACTTTTCCAAAATTTCAGACCATTTGGTTCCATAGAGCCAGAGAAAACTGATTCCAAAAGTCGAACCCAAGTCTGAAATGAGCGTCCATAAGAATCTCTATTTTACTAAGAATCAAACTTTATGGAGATTATGTGCATGATTTCGAATTGTACAACGATCCTCACCACTTTTCCAAAATTTAAGCCCATTTGGTACCATAGAGCCTGAGAAAACTGCTTGGAAATTGTAGTATCCTGTAGATTTACCTTAAAAGGGACTTGGGTTCAGGATTGTTATAATACGTAAGGCTGGTTGAATATTTACAGAGATCGTTTATTGCTTGCTAACTGTGAGACTACAGAATACCGAATGGCAATAGAGACTACCGCCGAAGTGCTCCCCGCACCTCGCGGCCCGTAGGTAGGTACCGAGTACCACAGAAATATCGAACCCAAGTATGAAATGAGCGTCCATAAAAATCTCTATTTTACTAAGAATCAAACTTTATGGAGATTATGTGCATGATTTCGAATTGTACAACGATCCTCACCACTTTTCCAAAATTTAAGCCCATTTGGTACCATAGAGCCTGAGAAAACTGCTTGGAAATTGTAGTATCCTGTAGATTTACCTTAAAAGGGACTTGGGTTCAGGATTGTTATAATACGTAAGGCTGGTTGAATATTTACAGAGATCGTTTATTGCTTGCTAACTGTGAGACTACAGAATACCGAATGGCAATACAGACTACCGCCGAAGTGCTCCCCGCACCTCGCGGCCCGTAGGTAGGTACCGAGTACCACAGAAATATCGAACCCAAGTATGAAATGAGCGTCCATAAAAATCATGTTTTTTTTTAAGAATCAAACTTTATGGAAATTTTGTGACTAAATTTGATTTATACCACGATTCATACAACTTTTCCAAAATTTCAGATCATTTGGTACCATAGAGCCGGAGAAAACTGCTTCCAAAGTTCGAACCCAAGTCTGAAATGAGCGTCCATAAAAATCATGATTTTTCTAAGAATCAAACTTAAGGGAGATTTTAAGACTTAATTCGATTTGTTCCATGATCCTCACCACTTTTCCAAAATTTCAGACCATTTGGTTCCATAGAGCCAGAGAAAACTGATTCCAAAAGTCGAACCCAAGTCTGAAATGAGCGTCCATAAGAATCTCTATTTTACTAAGAATCAAACTTTATGGAGATTATGTGCATGATTTCGAATTGTACAACGATCCTCACCACTTTTCCAAAATTTAAGCCCATTTGGTACCATAGAGCCTGAGAAAACTGCTTGGAAATTGTAGTATCCTGTAGATTTACCTTAAAAGGGACTTGGGTTCAGGATTGTTATAATACGTAAGGCTGGTTGAATATTTACAGAGATCGTTTATTGCTTGCTAACTGTGAGACTACAGAATACCGAATGGCAATAGAGACTACCGCCGAAGTGCTCCCCGCACCTCGCGGCCCGTAGGTAGGTACCGAGTACCACAGAAATATCGAACCCAAGTATGAAATGAGCGTCCATAAAAATCTCTATTTTACTAAGAATCAAACTTTATGGAGATTATGTGCATGATTTCGAATTGTACAACGATCCTCACCACTTTTCCAAAATTTAAGCCCATTTGGTACCATAGAGCCTGAGAAAACTGCTTGGAAATTGTAGTATCCTGTAGATTTACCTTAAAAGGGACTTGGGTTCAGGATTGTTATAATACGTAAGGCTGGTTGAATATTTACAGAGATCGTTTATTGCTTGCTAACTGTGAGACTACAGAATACCGAATGGCAATACAGACTACCGCCGAAGTGCTCCCCGCACCTCGCGGCCCGTAGGTAGGTACCGAGTACCACAGAAATATCGAACCCAAGTATGAAATGAGCGTCCATAAAAATCATGTTTTTTTTTAAGAATCAAACTTTATGGAAATTTTGTGACTAAATTTGATTTATACCACGATTCATACAACTTTTCCAAAATTTCAGATCATTTGGTACCATAGAGCCGGAGAAAACTGCTTCCAAAGTTCGAACCCAAGTCTGAAATGAGCGTCCATAAAAATCATGATTTTTCTAAGAATCAAACTTAAGGGAGATTTTAAGACTTAATTCGATTTGTTCCATGATCCTCACCACTTTTCCAAAATTTCAGACCATTTGGTTCCATAGAGCCAGAGAAAACTGATTCCAAAAGTCGAACCCAAGTCTGAAATGAGCGTCCATAAGAATCTCTATTTTACTAAGAATCAAACTTTATGGAGATTATGTGCATGATTTCGAATTGTACAACGATCCTCACCACTTTTCCAAAATTTAAGCCCATTTGGTACCATAGAGCCTGAGAAAACTGCTTGGAAATTGTAGTATCCTGTAGATTTACCTTAAAAGGGACTTGGGTTCAGGATTGTTATAATACGTAAGGCTGGTTGAATATTTACAGAGATCGTTTATTGCTTGCTAACTGTGAGACTACAGAATACCGAATGGCAATACAGACTACCGCCGAAGTGCTCCCCGCACCTCGCGGCCCGTAGGTAGGTACCGAGTACCACAGAAATATCGAACCCAAGTATGAAATGAGCGTCCATAAAAATCATGTTTTTTTTTAAGAATCAAACTTTATGGAAATTTTGTGACTAAATTTGATTTATACCACGATTCATACAACTTTTCCAAAATTTCAGATCATTTGGTACCATAGAGCCGGAGAAAACTGCTTCCAAAGTTCGAACCCAAGTCTGAAATGAGCGTCCATAAAAATCATGATTTTTCTAAGAATCAAACTTAAGGGAGATTTTAAGACTTAATTCGATTTGTTCCATGATCCTCACCACTTTTCCAAAATTTCAGACCATTTGGTTCCATAGAGCCAGAGAAAACTGATTCCAAAAGTCGAACCCAAGTCTGAAATGAGCGTCCATAAGAATCTCTATTTTACTAAGAATCAAACTTTATGGAGATTATGTGCATGATTTCGAATTGTACAACGATCCTCACCACTTTTCCAAAATTTAAGCCCATTTGGTACCATAGAGCCTGAGAAAACTGCTTGGAAATTGTAGTATCCTGTAGATTTACCTTAAAAGGGACTTGGGTTCAGGATTGTTATAATACGTAAGGCTGGTTGAATATTTACAGAGATCGTTTATTGCTTGCTAACTGTGAGACTACAGAATACCGAATGGCAATACAGACTACCGCCGAAGTGCTCCCCGCACCTCGCGGCCCGTAGGTAGGTACCGAGTACCACAGAAATATCGAACCCAAGTATGAAATGAGCGTCCATAAAAATCATGTTTTTTTTAAGAATCAAACTTTATGGAAATTTTGTGACTAAATTTGATTTATACCACGATTCATACAACTTTTCCAAAATTTCAGATCATTTGGTACCATAGAGCCGGAGAAAACTGCTTCCAAAGTTCGAACCCAAGTCTGAAATGAGCGTCCATAAAAATCATGATTTTTCTAAGAATCAAACTTAAGGGAGATTTTAAGACTTAATTCGATTTGTTCCATGATCCTCACCACTTTTCCAAAATTTCAGACCATTTGGTTCCATAGAGCCAGAGAAAACTGATTCCAAAAGTCGAACCCAAGTCTGAAATGAGCGTCCATAAGAATCTCTATTTTACTAAGAATCAAACTTTATGGAGATTATGTGCATGATTTCGAATTGTACAACGATCCTCACCACTTTTCCAAAATTTAAGCCCATTTGGTACCATAGAGCCTGAGAAAACTGCTTGGAAATTGTAGTATCCTGTAGATTTACCTTAAAAGGGACTTGGGTTCAGGATTGTTATAATACGTAAGGCTGGTTGAATATTTACAGAGATCGTTTATTGCTTGCTAACTGTGAGACTACAGAATACCGAATGGCAATACAGACTACCGCCGAAGTGCTCCCCGCACCTCGCGGCCCGTAGGTAGGTACCGAGTACCACAGAAATATCGAACCCAAGTATGAAATGAGCGTCCATAAAAATCATGTTTTTTTTTAAGAATCAAACTTTATGGAAATTTTGTGACTAAATTTGATTTATACCACGATTCATACAACTTTTCCAAAATTTCAGATCATTTGGTACCATAGAGCCGGAGAAAACTGCTTCCAAAGTTCGAACCCAAGTCTGAAATGAGCGTCCATAAAAATCATGATTTTTCTAAGAATCAAACTTAAGGGAGATTTTAAGACTTAATTCGATTTGTTCCATGATCCTCACCACTTTTCCAAAATTTCAGACCATTTGGTTCCATAGAGCCAGAGAAAACTGATTCCAAAAGTCGAACCCAAGTCTGAAATGAGCGTCCATAAGAATCTCTATTTTACTAAGAATCAAACTTTATGGAGATTATGTGCATGATTTCGAATTGTACAACGATCCTCACCACTTTTCCAAAATTTAAGCCCATTTGGTACCATAGAGCCTGAGAAAACTGCTTGGAAATTGTAGTATCCTGTAGATTTACCTTAAAAGGGACTTGGGTTCAGGATTGTTATAATACGTAAGGCTGGTTGAATATTTACAGAGATCGTTTATTGCTTGCTAACTGTGAGACTACAGAATACCGAATGGCAATACAGACTACCGCCGAAGTGCTCCCCGCACCTCGCGGCCCGTAGGTAGGTACCGAGTACCACAGAAATATCGAACCCAAGTATGAAATGAGCGTCCATAAAAATCATGTTTTTTTTTAAGAATCAAACTTTATGGAAATTTTGTGACCAAATTTGATTTATACCACGATTCATACAACTTTTCCAAAATTTCAGATCATTTGGTACCATAGAGCCGGAGAAAACTGCTTCCAAAGTTCGAACCCAAGTCTGAAATGAGCGTCCATAAAAATCATGATTTTTCTAAGAATCAAACTTAAGGGAGATTTTAAGACTTAATTCGATTTGTTCCATGATCCTCACCACTTTTCCAAAATTTCAGACCATTTGGTTCCATAGAGCCAGAGAAAACTGATTCCAAAAGTCGAACCCAAGTCTGAAATGAGCGTCCATAAGAATCTCTATTTTACTAAGAATCAAACTTTATGGAGATTATGTGCATGATTTCGAATTGTACAACGATCCTCACCACTTTTCCAAAATTTAAGCCCATTTGGTACCATAGAGCCTGAGAAAACTGCTTGGAAATTGTAGTATCCTGTAGATTTACCTTAAAAGGGACTTGGGTTCAGGATTGTTATAATACGTAAGGCTGGTTGAATATTTACAGAGATCGTTTATTGCTTGCTAACTGTGAGACTACAGAATACCGAATGGCAATACAGACTACCGCCGAAGTGCTCCCCGCACCTCGCGGCCCGTAGGTAGGTACCGAGTACCACAGAAATATCGAACCCAAGTATGAAATGAGCGTCCATAAAAATCATGTTTTTTTTTAAGAATCAAACTTTATGGAAATTTTGTGACTAAATTTGATTTATACCACGATTCATACAACTTTTCCAAAATTTCAGATCATTTGGTACCATAGAGCCGGTGAAAACTGCTTCCAAAGTTCGAACCCAAGTCTGAAATGAGCGTCCATAAAAATCATGATTTTTCTAGGAATCAAACTTAAGGGAGATTTTAAGACTTAATTCGATTTGTTCCATGATCCTCACCACTTTTCCAAAATTTCAGACCATTTGGTTCCATAGAGCCAGAGAAAACTGATTCCAAAAGTCGAACCCAAGTCTGAAATGAGCGTCCATAAGAATCTCTATTTTACTAAGAATCAAACTTTATGGAGATTATGTGCATGATTTCGAATTGTACAACGATTCTCACCACTTTTCCAAAATTTAAGCCCATTTGGTACCATAGAGCCTGAGAAAACTGCTTGGAAATTGTAGTATCCTGTAGATTTACCTTAAAAGGGACTTGGGTTCAGGATTGTTATAATACGTAAGGCTGGTTGAATATTTACAGAGATCGTTTATTGCTTGCTAACTGTGAGACTACAGAATACCGAATGGCAATACAGACTACCGCCGAAGTGCTCCCCGCACCTCGCGGCCCGTAGGTAGGTACCGAGTACCACAGAAATATCGAACCCAAGTATGAAATGAGCGTCCATAAAAATCATGTTTTTTTTTAAGAATCAAACTTTATGGAAATTTTGTGACTAAATTTGATTTATACCACGATTCATACAACTTTTCCAAAATTTCAGATCATTTGGTACCATAGAGCCGGTGAAAACTGCTTCCAAAGTTCGAACCCAAGTCTGAAATGAGCGTCCATAAAAATCATGATTTTTCTAAGAATCAAACTTAAGGGAGATTTTAAGACTTAATTCGATTTGTTCCATGATCCTCACCACTTTTCCAAAATTTCAGACCATTTGGTTCCATAGAGCCAGAGAAAACTGATTCCAAAAGTCGAACCCAAGTCTGAAATGAGCGTCCATAAGAATCTCTATTTTACTTAGAATCAAACTTTATGGAGATTATGTGCATGATTTCGAATTGTACAACGATTCTCACCACTTTTCCAAAATTTAAGCCCATTTGGTACCATAGAGCCTGAGAAAACTGCTTGGAAATTGTAGTATCCTGTAGATTTACCTTAAAAGGGACTTGGGTTCAGGATTGTTATAATACGTAAGGCTGGTTGAATATTTACAGAGATCGTTTATTGCTTGCTAACTGTGAGACTACAGAATACCGAATGGCAATACAGACTACCGCCGAAGTGCTCCCCGCACCTCGCGGCCCGTAGGTAGGTACCGAGTACCACAGAAATATCGAACCCAAGTATGAAATGAGCGTCCATAAAAATCATGTTTTTTTTTAAGAATCAAACTTTATGGAAATTTTGTGACTAAATTTGATTTATACCACGATTCATACAACTTTTCCAAAATTTCAGATCATTTGGTACCATAGAGCCGGAGAAAACTGCTTCCAAAGTTCGAACCCAAGTCTGAAATGAGCGTCCATAAAAATCATGATTTTTCTAAGAATCAAACTTAAGGGAGATTTTAAGACTTAATTCGATTTGTTCCATGATCCTCACCACTTTTCCAAAATTTCAGACCATTTGGTTCCATAGAGCCAGAGAAAACTGATTCCAAAAGTCGAACCCAAGTCTGAAATGAGCGTCCATAAGAATCTCTATTTTACTAAGAATCAAACTTTATGGAGATTATGTGCATGATTTCGAATTGTACAACGATTCTCACCACTTTTCCAAAATTTAAGCCCATTTGGTACCATAGAGCCTGAGAAAACTGCTTGGAAATTGTAGTATCCTGTAGATTTACCTTAAAAGGGACTTGGGTTCAGGATTGTTATAATACGTAAGGCTGGTTGAATATTTACAGAGATCGTTTATTGCTTGCTAACTGTGAGACTACAGAATACCGAATGGCAATACAGACTACCGCCGAAGTGCTCCCCGCACCTCGCCGCCCGTAGGTAGGTACCGAGTACCACAGAAATATCGAACCCAAGTATGAAATGAGCGTCCATAAAAATCATGTTTTTTTTTAAGAATCAAACTTTATGGAAATTTTGTGACTAAATTTGATTTATACCACGATTCATACAACTTTTCCAAAATTTCAGATCATTTGGTACCATAGAGCCGGAGAAAACTGCTTCCAAAGTTCGAACCCAAGTCTGAAATGAGCGTCCATAAAAATCATGATTTTTCTAAGAATCAAACTTAAGGGAGATTTTAAGACTTAATTCGATTTGTTCCATGATCCTCACCACTTTTCCAAAATTTCAGACCATTTGGTTCCATAGAGCCAGAGAAAACTGATTCCAAAAGTCGAACCCAAGTCTGAAATGAGCGTCCATAAGAATCTCTATTTTACTAAGAATCAAACTTTATGGAGATTATGTGCATGATTTCGAATTGTACAACGATTCTCACCACTTTTCCAAAATTTAAGCCCATTTGGTACCATAGAGCCTGAGAAAACTGCTTGGAAATTGTAGTATCCTGTAGATTTACCTTAAAAGGGACTTGGGTTCAGGATTGTTATAATACGTAAGGCTGGTTGAATATTTACAGAGATCGTTTATTGCTTGCTAACTGTGAGACTACAGAATACCGAATGGCAATACAGACTACCGCCGAAGTGCTCCCCGCACCTCGCGGCCCGTAGGTAGGTACCGAGTACCACAGAAATATCGAACCCAAGTATGAAATGAGCGTCCATAAAAATCATGTTTTTTTTTAAGAATCAAACTTTATGGAAATTTTGTGACTAAATTTGATTTATACCACGATTCATACAACTTTTCCAAAATTTCAGATCATTTGGTACCATAGAGCCGGAGAAAACTGCTTCCAAAGTTCGAACCCAAGTCTGAAATGAGCGTCCATAAAAATCATGATTTTTCTAAGAATCAAACTTAAGGGAGATTTTAAGACTTAATTCGATTTGTTCCATGATCCTCACCACTTTTCCAAAATTTCAGACCATTTGGTTCCATAGAGCCAGAGAAAACTGATTCCAAAAGTCGAACCCAAGTCTGAAATGAGCGTCCATAAGAATCTCTATTTTACGAAGAATCAAACTTTATGGAGATTATGTGCATGATTTCGAATTGTACAACGATTCTCACCACTTTTCCAAAATTTAAGCCCATTTGGTACCATAGAGCCTGAGAAAACTGCTTGGAAATTGTAGTATCCTGTAGATTTACCTTAAAAGGGACTTGGGTTCAGGATTGTTATAATACGTAAGGCTGGTTGAATATTTACAGAGATCGTTTATTGCTTGCTAACTGTGAGACTACAGAATACCGAATGGCAATACAGACTACCGCCGAAGTGCTCCCCGCACCTCGCGGCCCGTAGGTAGGTACCGAGTACCACAGAAATATCGAACCCAAGTATGAAATGAGCGTCCATAAAAATCATGTTTTTTTTTAAGAATCAAACTTTATGGAAATTTTGTGACTAAATTTGATTTATACCACGATTCATACAACTTTTCCAAAATTTCAGATCATTTGGTACCATAGAGCCGGAGAAAACTGCTTCCAAAGTTCGAACCCAAGTCTGAAATGAGCGTCCATAAAAATCATGATTTTTCTAAGAATCAAACTTAAGGGAGATTTTAAGACTTAATTCGATTTGTTCCATGATCCTCACCACTTTTCCAAAATTTCAGACCATTTGGTTCCATAGAGCCAGAGAAAACTGATTCCAAAAGTCGAACCCAAGTCTGAAATGAGCGTCCATAAGAATCTCTATTTTACTAAGAATCAAACTTTATGGAGATTATGTGCATGATTTCGAATTGTACAACGATTCTCACCACTTTTCCAAAATTTAAGCCCATTTGGTACCATAGAGCCTGAGAAAACTGCTTGGAAATTGTAGTATCCTGTAGATTTACCTTAAAAGGGACTTGGGTTCAGGATTGTTATAATACGTAAGGCTGGTTGAATATTTACAGAGATCGTTTATTGCTTGCTAACTGTGAGACTACAGAATACCGAATGGCAATACAGACTACCGCCGAAGTGCTCCCCGCACCTCGCCGCCCGTAGGTAGGTACCGAGTACCACAGAAATATCGAACCCAAGTATGAAATGAGCGTCCATAAAAATCATGTTTTTTTTTAAGAATCAAACTTTATGGAAATTTTGTGACTAAATTTGATTTATACCACGATTCATACAACTTTTCCAAAATTTCAGATCATTTGGTACCATAGAGCCGGAGAAAACTGCTTCCAAAGTTCGAACCCAAGTCTGAAATGAGCGTCCATAAAAATCATGATTTTTCTAAGAATCAAACTTAAGGGAGATTTTAAGACTTAATTCGATTTGTTCCATGATCCTCACCACTTTTCCAAAATTTCAGACCATTTGGTTCCATAGAGCCAGAGAAAACTGATTCCAAAAGTCGAACCCAAGTCTGAAATGAGCGTCCATAAGAATCTCTATTTTACTAAGAATCAAACTTTATGGAGATTATGTGCATGATTTCGAATTGTACAACGATTCTCACCACTTTTCCAAAATTTAAGCCCATTTGGTACCATAGAGCCTGAGAAAACTGCTTGGAAATTGTAGTATCCTGTAGATTTACCTTAAAAGGGACTTGGGTTCAGGATTGTTATAATACGTAAGGCTGGTTGAATATTTACAGAGATCGTTTATTGCTTGCTAACTGTGAGACTACAGAATACCGAATGGCAATACAGACTACCGCCGAAGTGCTCCCCGCACCTCGCGGCCCGTAGGTAGGTACCGAGTACCACAGAAATATCGAACCCAAGTATGAAATGAGCGTCCATAAAAATCATGTTTTTTTTTAAGAATCAAACTTTATGGAAATTTTGTGACTAAATTTGATTTATACCACGATTCATACAACTTTTCCAAAATTTCAGATCATTTGGTACCATAGAGCCGGAGAAAACTGCTTGGAAATTGTAGTATCCTGTAGATTTACCTTAAAAGGGACTTGGGTTCAGGATTGTTATAATACGTAAGGCTGGTTGAATATTTACAGAGATCGTTTATTGCTTGCTAACTGTGAGACTACAGAATACCGAATGGCAATACAGACTACCGCCGAAGTGCTCCCCGCACCTCGCGGCCCGTAGGTAGGTACCGAGTACCACAGAAATATCGAACCCAAGTATGAAATGAGCGTCCATAAAAATCATGTTTTTTTTTAAGAATCAAACTTTATGGAAATTTTGTGACTAAATTTGATTTATACCACGATTCATACAACTTTTCCAAAATTTCAGATCATTTGGTACCATAGAGCCGGAGAAAACTGCTTGGAAATTGTAGTATCCTGTAGATTTACCTTAAAAGGGACTTGGGTTCAGGATTGTTATAATACGTAAGGCTGGTTGAATATTTACAGAGATCGTTTATTGCTTGCTAACTGTGAGACTACAGAATACCGAATGGCAATACAGACTACCGCCGAAGTGCTCCCCGCACCTCGCGGCCCGTAGGTAGGTACCGAGTACCACAGAAATATCGAACCCAAGTATGAAATGAGCGTCCATAAAAATCATGTTTTTTTTTAAGAATCAAACTTTATGGAAATTTTGTGACTAAATTTGATTTATACCACGATTCATACAACTTTTCCAAAATTTCAGATCATTTGGTACCATAGAGCCGGAGAAAACTGCTTGGAAATTGTAGTATCCTGTAGATTTACCTTAAAAGGGACTTGGGTTCAGGATTGTTATAATACGTAAGGCTGGTTGAATATTTACAGAGATCGTTTATTGCTTGCTAACTGTGAGACTACAGAATACCGAATGGCAATACAGACTACCGCCGAAGTGCTCCCCGCACCTCGCGGCCCGTAGGTAGGTACCGAGTACCACAGAAATATCGAACCCAAGTATGAAATGAGCGTCCATAAAAATCATGTTTTTTTTTAAGAATCAAACTTTATGGAAATTTTGTGACTAAATTTGATTTATACCACGATTCATACAACTTTTCCAAAATTTCAGATCATTTGGTACCATAGAGCCGGAGAAAACTGCTTGGAAATTGTAGTATCCTGTAGATTTACCTTAAAAGGGACTTGGGTTCAGGATTGTTATAATACGTAAGGCTGGTTGAATATTTACATAGATCGTTTATTGCTTGCTAACTGTGAGACTACAGAATACCGAATGGCAATACAGACTACCGCCGAAGTGCTCCCCGCACCTCGCGGCCCGTAGGTAGGTACCGAGTACCACAGAAATATCGAACCCAAGTATGAAATGAGCGTCCATAAAAATCATGTTTTTTTTTAAGAATCAAACTTTATGGAAATTTTGTGACTAAATTTGATTTATACCACGATTCATACAACTTTTCCAAAATTTCAGATCATTTGGTACCATAGAGCCGGAGAAAACTGCTTCCAAAGTTCGAACCCAAGTCTGAAATGAGCGTCCATAAAAATCATGATTTTTCTAAGAATCAAACTTAAGGGAGATTTTAAGACTTAATTCGATTTGTTCCATGATCCTCACCACTTTTCCAAAATTTCAGACCATTTGGTTCCATAGAGCCAGAGAAAACTGATTCCAAAAGTCGAACCCAAGTCTGAAATGAGCGTCCATAAGAATCTCTATTTTACTAAGAATCAAACTTTATGGAGATTATGTGCATGATTTCGAATTGTACAACGATCCTCACCACTTTTCCAAAATTTAAGCCCATTTGGTACCATAGAGCCTGAGAAAACTGCTTGGAAATTGTAGTATCCTGTAGATTTACCTTAAAAGGGACTTGGGTTCAGGATTGTTATAATACGTAAGGCTGGTTGAATATTTACAGAGATCGTTTATTGCTTGCTAACTGTGAGACTACAGAATACCGAATGGCAATACAGACTACCGCCGAAGTGCTCCCCGCACCTCGCGGCCCGTAGGTAGGTACCGAGTACCACAGAAATATCGAACCCAAGTATGAAATGAGCGTCCATAAAAATCATGTTTTTTTTTAAGAATCAAACTTTATGGAAATTTTGTGACTAAATTTGATTTATACCACGATTCATACAACTTTTCCAAAATTTCAGATCATTTGGTACCATAGAGCCGGAGAAAACTGCTTCCAAAGTTCGAACCCAAGTCTGAAATGAGCGTCCATAAAAATCATGATTTTTCTAAGAATCAAACTTAAGGGAGATTTTAAGACTTAATTCGATTTGTTCCATGATCCTCACCACTTTTCCAAAATTTCAGACCATTTGGTTCCATAGAGCCAGAGAAAACTGATTCCAAAAGTCGAACCCAAGTCTGAAATGAGCGTCCATAAGAATCTCTATTTTACGAAGAATCAAACTTTATGGAGATTATGTGCATGATTTCGAATTGTACAACGATTCTCACCACTTTTCCAAAATTTAAGCCCATTTGGTACCATAGAGCCTGAGAAAACTGCTTGGAAATTGTAGTATCCTGTAGATTTACCTTAAAAGGGACTTGGGTTCAGGATTGTTATAATACGTAAGGCTGGTTGAATATTTACAGAGATCGTTTATTGCTTGCTAACTGTGAGACTACAGAATACCGAATGGCAATACAGACTACCGCCGAAGTGCTCCCCGCACCTCGCGGCCCGTAGGTAGGTACCGAGTACCACAGAAATATCGAACCCAAGTATGAAATGAGCGTCCATAAAAATCATGTTTTTTTTTAAGAATCAAACTTTATGGAAATTTTGTGAGTAAATTTGATTTATACCACGATTCATACAACTTTTCCAAAATTTCAGATCATTTGGTACCATAGAGCCGGAGAAAACTGCTTCCAAAGTTCGAACCCAAGTCTGAAATGAGCGTCCATAAAAATCATGATTTTTCTAAGAATCAAACTTAAGGGAGATTTTAAGACTTAATTCGATTTGTTCCATGATCCTCACCACTTTTCCAAAATTTCAGACCATTTGGTTCCATAGAGCCAGAGAAAACTGATTCCAAAAGTCGAACCCAAGTCTGAAATGAGCGTCCATAAGAATCTCTATTTTACGAAGAATCAAACTTTATGGAGATTATGTGCATGATTTCGAATTGTACAACGATTCTCACCACTTTTCCAAAATTTAAGCCCATTTGGTACCATAGAGCCTGAGAAAACTGCTTGGAAATTGTAGTATCCTGTAGATTTACCTTAAAAGGGACTTGGGTTCAGGAATGTTATAATACGTAAGGCTGGTTGAATATTTACAGAGACTGTTTATTGCTTGCTAACTGTGAGACTACAGAATACCGAATGGCAATACAGACTACCGCCGAAGTGCTCCCCGCACCTCGCGGCCCGTAGGTAGGTACCGAGTACCACAGAAATATCGAACCCAAGTATGAAATGAGCGTCCATAAAAATCATGTTTTTTTTTAAGAATCAAACTTTATGGAAATTTTGTGACTAAATTTGATTTATACCACGATTCATACAACTTTTCCAAAATTTCAGATCATTTGGTACCATAGAGCCGGAGAAAACTGCTTCCAAAGTTCGAACCCAAGTCTGAAATGAGCGTCCATAAAAATCATGATTTTTCTAAGAATCAAACTTAAGGGAGATTTTAAGACTTAATTCGATTTGTTCCATGATCCTCACCACTTTTCCAAAATTTCAGACCATTTGGTTCCATAGAGCCAGAGAAAACTGATTCCAAAAGTCGAACCCAAGTCTGAAATGAGCGTCCATAAGAATCTCTATTTTACTAAGAATCAAACTTTATGGAGATTATGTGCATGATTTCGAATTGTACAACGATTCTCACCACTTTTCCAAAATTTAAGCCCATTTGGTACCATAGAGCCTGAGAAAACTGCTTGGAAATTGTAGTATCCTGTAGATTTACCTTAAAAGGGACTTGGGTTCAGGATTGTTATAATACGTAAGGCTGGTTGAATATTTACAGAGATCGTTTATTGCTTGCTAACTGTGAGACTACAGAATACCGAATGGCAATACAGACTACCGCCGAAGTGCTCCCCGCACCTCGCGGCCCGTAGGTAGGTACCGAGTACCACAGAAATATCGAACCCAAGTATGAAATGAGCGTCCATAAAAATCATGTTTTTTTTTAAGAATCAAACTTTATGGAAATTTTGTGACTAAATTTGATTTATACCACGATTCATACAACTTTTCCAAAATTTCAGATCATTTGGTACCATAGAGCCGGAGAAAACTGCTTCCAAAGTTCGAACCCAAGTCTGAAATGAGCGTCCATAAAAATCATGATTTTTCTAAGAATCAAACTTAAGGGAGATTTTAAGACTTAATTCGATTTGTTCCATGATCCTCACCACTTTTCCAAAATTTCAGACCATTTGGTTCCATAGAGCCAGAGAAAACTGATTCCAAAAGTCGAACCCAAGTCTGAAATGAGCGTCCATAAGAATCTCTATTTTACTAAGAATCAAACTTTATGGAGATTATGTGCATGATTTCGAATTGTACAACGATCCTCACCACTTTTCCAAAATTTAAGCCCATTTGGTACCATAGAGCCTGAGAAAACTGCTTGGAAATTGTAGTATCCTGTAGATTTACCTTAAAAGGGACTTGGGTTCAGGATTGTTATAATACGTAAGGCTGGTTGAATATTTACATAGATCGTTTATTGCTTGCTAACTGTGAGACTACAGAATACCGAATGGCAATACAGACTACCGCCGAAGTGCTCCCCGCACCTCGCGGCCCGTAGGTAGGTACCGAGTACCACAGAAATATCGAACCCAAGTATGAAATGAGCGTCCATAAAAATCATGTTTTTTTTTAAGAATCAAACTTTATGGAAATTTTGTGACTAAATTTGATTTATACCACGATTCATACAACTTTTCCAAAATTTCAGATCATTTGGTACCATAGAGCCGGAGAAAACTGCTTCCAAAGTTCGAACCCAAGTCTGAAATGAGCGTCCATAAAAATCATGATTTTTCTAAGAATCAAACTTAAGGGAGATTTTAAGACTTAATTCGATTTGTTCCATGATCCTCACCACTTTTCCAAAATTTCAGACCATTTGGTTCCATAGAGCCAGAGAAAACTGATTCCAAAAGTCGAACCCAAGTCTGAAATGAGCGTCCATAAGAATCTCTATTTTACTAAGAATCAAACTTTATGGAGATTATGTGCATGATTTCGAATTGTACAACGATCCTCACCACTTTTCCAAAATTTAAGCCCATTTGGTACCATAGAGCCTGAGAAAACTGCTTGGAAATTGTAGTATCCTGTAGATTTACCTTAAAAGGGACTTGGGTTCAGGATTGTTATAATACGTAAGGCTGGTTGAATATTTACAGAGATCGTTTATTGCTTGCTAACTGTGAGACTACAGAATACCGAATGGCAATACAGACTACCGCCGAAGTGCTCCCCGCACCTCGCGGCCCGTAGGTAGGTACCGAGTACCACAGAAATATCGAACCCAAGTATGAAATGAGCGTCCATAAAAATCATGTTTTTTTTTAAGAATCAAACTTTATGGAAATTTTGTGACTAAATTTGATTTATACCACGATTCATACAACTTTTCCAAAATTTCAGATCATTTGGTACCATAGAGCCGGAGAAAACTGCTTCCAAAGTTCGAACCCAAGTCTGAAATGAGCGTCCATAAAAATCATGATTTTTCTAAGAATCAAACTTAAGGGAGATTTTAAGACTTAATTCGATTTGTTCCATGATCCTCACCACTTTTCCAAAATTTCAGACCATTTGGTTCCATAGAGCCAGAGAAAACTGATTCCAAAAGTCGAACCCAAGTCTGAAATGAGCGTCCATAAGAATCTCTATTTTACTAAGAATCAAACTTTATGGAGATTATGTGCATGATTTCGAATTGTACAACGATTCTCACCACTTTTCCAAAATTTAAGCCCATTTGGTACCATAGAGCCTGAGAAAACTGCTTGGAAATTGTAGTATCCTGTAGATTTACCTTAAAAGGGACTTGGGTTCAGGATTGTTATAATACGTAAGGCTGGTTGAATATTTACAGAGATCGTTTATTGCTTGCTAACTGTGAGACTACAGAATACCGAATGGCAATACAGACTACCGCCGAAGTGCTCCCCGCACCTCGCGGCCCGTAGGTAGGTACCGAGTACCACAGAAATATCGAACCCAAGTATGAAATGAGCGTCCATAAAAATCATGTTTTTTTTTAAGAATCAAACTTTATGGAAATTTTGTGACTAAATTTGATTTATACCACGATTCATACAACTTTTCCAAAATTTCAGATCATTTGGTACCATAGAGCCGGAGAAAACTGCTTCCAAAGTTCGAACCCAAGTCTGAAATGAGCGTCCATAAAAATCATGATTTTTCTAAGAATCAAACTTAAGGGAGATTTTAAGACTTAATTCGATTTGTTCCATGATCCTCACCACTTTTCCAAAATTTCAGACCATTTGGTTCCATAGAGCCAGAGAAAACTGATTCCAAAAGTCGAACCCAAGTCTGAAATGAGCGTCCATAAGAATCTCTATTTTACTAAGAATCAAACTTTATGGAGATTATGTGCATGATTTCGAATTGTACAACGATCCTCACCACTTTTCCAAAATTTAAGCCCATTTGGTACCATAGAGCCTGAGAAAACTGCTTGGAAATTGTAGTATCCTGTAGATTTACCTTAAAAGGGACTTGGGTTCAGGATTGTTATAATACGTAAGGCTGGTTGAATATTTACAGAGATCGTTTATTGCTTGCTAACTGTGAGACTACAGAATACCGAATGGCAATACAGACTACCGCCGAAGTGCTCCCCGCACCTCGCGGCCCGTAGGTAGGTACCGAGTACCACAGAAATATCGAACCCAAGTATGAAATGAGCGTCCATAAAAATCATGTTTTTTTTTAAGAATCAAACTTTATGGAAATTTTGTGACTAAATTTGATTTATACCACGATTCATACAACTTTTCCAAAATTTCAGATCATTTGGTACCATAGAGCCGGAGAAAACTGCTTCCAAAGTTCGAACCCAAGTCTGAAATGAGCGTCCATAAAAATCATGATTTTTCTAAGAATCAAACTTAAGGGAGATTTTAAGACTTAATTCGATTTGTTCCATGATCCTCACCACTTTTCCAAAATTTCAGACCATTTGGTTCCATAGAGCCAGAGAAAACTGATTCCAAAAGTCGAACCCAAGTCTGAAATGAGCGTCCATAAGAATCTCTATTTTACTAAGAATCAAACTTTATGGAGATTATGTGCATGATTTCGAATTGTACAACGATCCTCACCACTTTTCCAAAATTTAAGCCCATTTAGTACCATAGAGCCTGAGAAAACTGCTTGGAAATTGTAGTATCCTGTAGATTTACCTTAAAAGGGACTTGGGTTCAGGATTGTTATAATACGTAAGGCTGGTTGAATATTTACAGAGATCGTTTATTGCTTGCTAACTGTGAGACTACAGAATACCGAATGGCAATACAGACTACCGCCGAAGTGCTCCCCGCACCTCGCGGCCCGTAGGTAGGTACCGAGTACCACAGAAATATCGAACCCAAGTATGAAATGAGCGTCCATAAAAATCATGTTTTTTTTTAAGAATCAAACTTTATGGAAATTTTGTGACTAAATTTGATTTATACCACGATTCATACAACTTTTCCAAAATTTCAGATCATTTGGTACCATAGAGCCGGAGAAAACTGCTTCCAAAGTTCGAACCCAAGTCTGAAATGAGCGTCCATAAAAATCATGATTTTTCTAAGAATCAAACTTAAGGGAGATTTTAAGACTTAATTCGATTTGTTCCATGATCCTCACCACTTTTCCAAAATTTCAGACCATTTGGTTCCATAGAGCCAGAGAAAACTGATTCCAAAAGTCGAACCCAAGTCTGAAATGAGCGTCCATAAGAATCTCTATTTTACTAAGAATCAAACTTTATGGAGATTATGTGCATGATTTCGAATTGTACAACGATCCTCACCACTTTTCCAAAATTTAAGCCCATTTGGTACCATAGAGCCTGAGAAAACTGCTTGGAAATTGTAGTATCCTGTAGATTTACCTTAAAAGGGACTTGGGTTCAGGATTGTTATAATACGTAAGGCTGGTTGAATATTTACAGAGATCGTTTATTGCTTGCTAACTGTGAGACTACAGAATACCGAATGGCAATACAGACTACCGCCGAAGTGCTCCCCGCACCTCGCGGCCCGTAGGTAGGTACCGAGTACCACAGAAATATCGAACCCAAGTATGAAATGAGCGTCCATAAAAATCATGTTTTTTTTTAAGAATCAAACTTTATGGAAATTTTGTGACTAAATTTGATTTATACCACGATTCATACAACTTTTCCAAAATTTCAGATCATTTGGTACCATAGAGCCGGAGAAAACTGCTTCCAAAGTTCGAACCCAAGTCTGAAATGAGCGTCCATAAAAATCATGATTTTTCTAAGAATCAAACTTAAGGGAGATTTTAAGACTTAATTCGATTTGTTCCATGATCCTCACCACTTTTCCAAAATTTCAGACCATTTGGTTCCATAGAGCCAGAGAAAACTGATTCCAAAAGTCGAACCCAAGTCTGAAATGAGCGTCCATAAGAATCTCTATTTTACTAAGAATCAAACTTTATGGAGATTATGTGCATGATTTCGAATTGTACAACGATCCTCACCACTTTTCCAAAATTTAAGCCCATTTGGTACCATAGAGCCTGAGAAAACTGCTTGGAAATTGTAGTATCCTGTAGATTTACCTTAAAAGGGACTTGGGTTCAGGATTGTTATAATACGTAAGGCTGGTTGAATATTTACAGAGATCGTTTATTGCTTGCTAACTGTGAGACTACAGAATACCGAATGGCAATACAGACTACCGCCGAAGTGCTCCCCGCACCTCGCGGCCCGTAGGTAGGTACCGAGTACCACAGAAATATCGAACCCAAGTATGAAATGAGCGTCCATAAAAATCATGTTTTTTTTTAAGAATCAAACTTTATGGAAATTTTGTGACTAAATTTGATTTATACCACGATTCATACAACTTTTCCAAAATTTCAGATCATTTGGTACCATAGAGCCGGAGAAAACTGCTTCCAAAGTTCGAACCCAAGTCTGAAATGAGCGTCCATAAAAATCATGATTTTTCTAAGAATCAAACTTAAGGGAGATTTTAAGACTTAATTCGATTTGTTCCATGATCCTCACCACTTTTCCAAAATTTCAGACCATTTGGTTCCATAGAGCCAGAGAAAACTGATTCCAAAAGTCGAACCCAAGTCTGAAATGAGCGTCCATAAGAATCTCTATTTTACTAAGAATCAAACTTTATGGAGATTATGTGCATGATTTCGAATTGTACAACGATCCTCACCACTTTTCCAAAATTTAAGCCCATTTGGTACCATAGAGCCTGAGAAAACTGCTTGGAAATTGTAGTATCCTGTAGATTTACCTTAAAAGGGACTTGGGTTCAGGATTGTTATAATACGTAAGGCTGGTTGAATATTTACAGAGATCGTTTATTGCTTGCTAACTGTGAGACTACAGAATACCGAATGGCAATACAGACTACCGCCGAAGTGCTCCCCGCACCTCGCGGCCCGTAGGTAGGTACCGAGTACCACAGAAATATCGAACCCAAGTATGAAATGAGCGTCCATAAAAATCATGTTTTTTTTTAAGAATCAAACTTTATGGAAATTTTGTGACTAAATTTGATTTATACCACGATTCATACAACTTTTCCAAAATTTCAGATCATTTGGTACCATAGAGCCGGAGAAAACTGCTTCCAAAGTTCGAACCCAAGTCTGAAATGAGCGTCCATAAAAATCATGATTTTTCTAAGAATCAAACTTAAGGGAGATTTTAAGACTTAATTCGATTTGTTCCATGATCCTCACCACTTTTCCAAAATTTCAGACCATTTGGTTCCATAGAGCCAGAGAAAACTGATTCCAAAAGTCGAACCCAAGTCTGAAATGAGCGTCCATAAGAATCTCTATTTTACTAAGAATCAAACTTTATGGAGATTATGTGCATGATTTCGAATTGTACAACGATCCTCACCACTTTTCCAAAATTTAAGCCCATTTGGTACCATAGAGCCTGAGAAAACTGCTTGGAAATTGTAGTATCCTGTAGATTTACCTTAAAAGGGACTTGGGTTCAGGATTGTTATAATACGTAAGGCTGGTTGAATATTTACAGAGATCGTTTATTGCTTGCTAACTGTGAGACTACAGAATACCGAATGGCAATACAGACTACCGCCGAAGTGCTCCCCGCACCTCGCGGCCCGTAGGTAGGTACCGAGTACCACAGAAATATCGAACCCAAGTATGAAATGAGCGTCCATAAAAATCATGTTTTTTTTTAAGAATCAAACTTTATGGAAATTTTGTGACTAAATTTGATTTATACCACGATTCATACAACTTTTCCAAAATTTCAGATCATTTGGTACCATAGAGCCGGAGAAAACTGCTTCCAAAGTTCGAACCCAAGTCTGAAATGAGCGTCCATAAAAATCATGATTTTTCTAAGAATCAAACTTAAGGGAGATTTTAAGACTTAATTCGATTTGTTCCATGATCCTCACCACTTTTCCAAAATTTCAGACCATTTGGTTCCATAGAGCCAGAGAAAACTGATTCCAAAAGTCGAACCCAAGTCTGAAATGAGCGTCCATAAGAATCTCTATTTTACTAAGAATCAAACTTTATGGAGATTATGTGCATGATTTCGAATTGTACAACGATCCTCACCACTTTTCCAAAATTTAAGCCCATTTGGTACCATAGAGCCTGAGAAAACTGCTTGGAAATTGTAGTATCCTGTAGATTTACCTTAAAAGGGACTTGGGTTCAGGATTGTTATAATACGTAAGGCTGGTTGAATATTTACAGAGATCGTTTATTGCTTGCTAACTGTGAGACTACAGAATACCGAATGGCAATACAGACTACCGCCGAAGTGCTCCCCGCACCTCGCGGCCCGTAGGTAGGTACCGAGTACCACAGAAATATCGAACCCAAGTATGAAATGAGCGTCCATAAAAATCATGTTTTTTTTTAAGAATCAAACTTTATGGAAATTTTGTGACTAAATTTGATTTATACCACGATTCATACAACTTTTCCAAAATTTCAGATCATTTGGTACCATAGAGCCGGAGAAAACTGCTTCCAAAGTTCGAACCCAAGTCTGAAATGAGCGTCCATAAAAATCATGATTTTTCTAAGAATCAAACTTAAGGGAGATTTTAAGACTTAATTCGATTTGTTCCATGATCCTCACCACTTTTCCAAAATTTCAGACCATTTGGTTCCATAGAGCCAGAGAAAACTGCTTGGAAATTGTAGTATCCTGTAGATTTACCTTAAAAGGGACTTGGGTTCAGGATTGTTATAATACGTAAGGCTGGTTGAATATTTACAGAGATCGTTTATTGCTTGCTAACTGTGAGACTACAGAATACCGAATGGCAATACAGACTACCGCCGAAGTGCTCCCCGCACCTCGCGGCCCGTAGGTAGGTACCGAGTACCACAGAAATATCGAACCCAAGTATGAAATGAGCGTCCATAAAAATCATGTTTTTTTTTAAGAATCAAACTTTATGGAAATTTTGTGACTAAATTTGATTTATACCACGATTCATACAACTTTTCCAAAATTTCAGATCATTTGGTACCATAGAGCCGGAGAAAACTGCTTCCAAAGTTCGAACCCAAGTCTGAAATGAGCGTCCATAAAAATCATGATTTTTCTAAGAATCAAACTTAAGGGAGATTTTAAGACTTAATTCGATTTGTTCCATGATCCTCACCACTTTTCCAAAATTTCAGACCATTTGGTTCCATAGAGCCAGAGAAAACTGCTTGGAAATTGTAGTATCCTGTAGATTTACCTTAAAAGGGACTTGGGTTCAGGATTGTTATAATACGTAAGGCTGGTTGAATATTTACAGAGATCGTTTATTGCTTGCTAACTGTGAGACTACAGAATACCGAATGGCAATACAGACTACCGCCGAAGTGCTCCCCGCACCTCGCGGCCCGTAGGTAGGTACCGAGTACCACAGAAATATCGAACCCAAGTATGAAATGAGCGTCCATAAAAATCATGTTTTTTTTTAAGAATCAAACTTTATGGAAATTTTGTGACTAAATTTGATTTATACCACGATTCATACAACTTTTCCAAAATTTCAGATCATTTGGTACCATAGAGCCGGAGAAAACTGCTTCCAAAGTTCGAACCCAAGTCTGAAATGAGCGTCCATAAAAATCATGATTTTTCTAAGAATCAAACTTAAGGGAGATTTTAAGACTTAATTCGATTTGTTCCATGATCCTCACCACTTTTCCAAAATTTCAGACCATTTGGTTCCATAGAGCCAGAGAAAACTGCTTGGAAATTGTAGTATCCTGTAGATTTACCTTAAAAGGGACTTGGGTTCAGGATTGTTATAATACGTAAGGCTGGTTGAATATTTACAGAGATCGTTTATTGCTTGCTAACTGTGAGACTACAGAATACCGAATGGCAATACAGACTACCGCCGAAGTGCTCCCCGCACCTCGCGGCCCGTAGGTAGGTACCGAGTACCACAGAAATATCGAACCCAAGTATGAAATGAGCGTCCATAAAAATCATGTTTTTTTTTAAGAATCAAACTTTATGGAAATTTTGTGACTAAATTTGATTTATACCACGATTCATACAACTTTTCCAAAATTTCAGATCATTTGGTACCATAGAGCCGGAGAAAACTGCTTCCAAAGTTCGAACCCAAGTCTGAAATGAGCGTCCATAAAAATCATGATTTTTCTAAGAATCAAACTTAAGGGAGATTTTAAGACTTAATTCGATTTGTTCCATGATCCTCACCACTTTTCCAAAATTTCAGACCATTTGGTTCCATAGAGCCAGAGAAAACTGCTTGGAAATTGTAGTATCCTGTAGATTTACCTTAAAAGGGACTTGGGTTCAGGATTGTTATAATACGTAAGGCTGGTTGAATATTTACAGAGATCGTTTATTGCTTGCTAACTGTGAGACTACAGAATACCGAATGGCAATACAGACTACCGCCGAAGTGCTCCCCGCACCTCGCGGCCCGTAGGTAGGTACCGAGTACCACAGAAATATCGAACCCAAGTATGAAATGAGCGTCCATAAAAATCATGTTTTTTTTTAAGAATCAAACTTTATGGAAATTTTGTGACTAAATTTGATTTATACCACGATTCATACAACTTTTCCAAAATTTCAGATCATTTGGTACCATAGAGCCGGAGAAAACTGCTTGGAAATTGTAGTATCCTGTAGATTTACCTTAAAAGGGACTTGGGTTCAGGATTGTTATAATACGTAAGGCTGGTTGAATATTTACAGAGATCGTTTATTGCTTGCTAACTGTGAGACTACAGAATACCGAATGGCAATACAGACTACCGCCGAAGTGCTCCCCGCACCTCGCGGCCCGTAGGTAGGTACCGAGTACCACAGAAATATCGAACCCAAGTATGAAATGAGCGTCCATAAAAATCATGTTTTTTTTTAAGAATCAAACTTTATGGAAATTTTGTGACTAAATTTGATTTATACCACGATTCATACAACTTTTCCAAAATTTCAGATCATTTGGTACCATAGAGCCGGAGAAAACTGCTTGGAAATTGTAGTATCCTGTAGATTTACCTTAAAAGGGACTTGGGTTCAGGATTGTTATAATACGTAAGGCTGGTTGAATATTTACAGAGATCGTTTATTGCTTGCTAACTGTGAGACTACAGAATACCGAATGGCAATACAGACTACCGCCGAAGTGCTCCCCGCACCTCGCGGCCCGTAGGTAGGTACCGAGTACCACAGAAATATCGAACCCAAGTATGAAATGAGCGTCCATAAAAATCATGTTTTTTTTTAAGAATCAAACTTTATGGAAATTTTGTGACTAAATTTGATTTATACCACGATTCATACAACTTTTCCAAAATTTCAGATCATTTGGTACCATAGAGCCGGAGAAAACTGCTTGGAAATTGTAGTATCCTGTAGATTTACCTTAAAAGGGACTTGGGTTCAGGATTGTTATAATACGTAAGGCTGGTTGAATATTTACAGAGATCGTTTATTGCTTGCTAACTGTGAGACTACAGAATACCGAATGGCAATACAGACTACCGCCGAAGTGCTCCCCGCACCTCGCGGCCCGTAGGTAGGTACCGAGTACCACAGAAATATCGAACCCAAGTATGAAATGAGCGTCCATAAAAATCATGTTTTTTTTTAAGAATCAAACTTTATGGAAATTTTGTGACTAAATTTGATTTATACCACGATTCATACAACTTTTCCAAAATTTCAGATCATTTGGTACCATAGAGCCGGAGAAAACTGCTTGGAAATTGTAGTATCCTGTAGATTTACCTTAAAAGGGACTTGGGTTCAGGATTGTTATAATACGTAAGGCTGGTTGAATATTTACAGAGATCGTTTATTGCTTGCTAACTGTGAGACTACAGAATACCGAATGGCAATACAGACTACCGCCGAAGTGCTCCCCGCACCTCGCGGCCCGTAGGTAGGTACCGAGTACCACAGAAATATCGAACCCAAGTATGAAATGAGCGTCCATAAAAATCATGTTTTTTTTTAAGAATCAAACTTTATGGAAATTTTGTGACTAAATTTGATTTATACCACGATTCATACAACTTTTCCAAAATTTCAGATCATTTGGTACCATAGAGCCGGAGAAAACTGCTTGGAAATTGTAGTATCCTGTAGATTTACCTTAAAAGGGACTTGGGTTCAGGATTGTTATAATACGTAAGGCTGGTTGAATATTTACAGAGATCGTTTATTGCTTGCTAACTGTGAGACTACAGAATACCGAATGGCAATACAGACTACCGCCGAAGTGCTCCCCGCACCTCGCGGCCCGTAGGTAGGTACCGAGTACCACAGAAATATCGAACCCAAGTATGAAATGAGCGTCCATAAAAATCATGTTTTTTTTTAAGAATCAAACTTTATGGAAATTTTGTGACTAAATTTGATTTATACCACGATTCATACAACTTTTCCAAAATTTCAGATCATTTGGTACCATAGAGCCGGAGAAAACTGCTTGGAAATTGTAGTATCCTGTAGATTTACCTTAAAAGGGACTTGGGTTCAGGATTGTTATAATACGTAAGGCTGGTTGAATATTTACAGAGATCGTTTATTGCTTGCTAACTGTGAGACTACAGAATACCGAATGGCAATACAGACTACCGCCGAAGTGCTCCCCGCACCTCGCGGCCCGTAGGTAGGTACCGAGTACCACAGAAATATCGAACCCAAGTATGAAATGAGCGTCCATAAAAATCATGTTTTTTTTTAAGAATCAAACTTTATGGAAATTTTGTGACTAAATTTGATTTATACCACGATTCATACAACTTTTCCAAAATTTCAGATCATTTGGTACCATAGAGCCGGAGAAAACTGCTTGGAAATTGTAGTATCCTGTAGATTTACCTTAAAAGGGACTTGGGTTCAGGATTGTTATAATACGTAAGGCTGGTTGAATATTTACAGAGATCGTTTATTGCTTGCTAACTGTGAGACTACAGAATACCGAATGGCAATACAGACTACCGCCGAAGTGCTCCCCGCACCTCGCGGCCCGTAGGTAGGTACCGAGTACCACAGAAATATCGAACCCAAGTATGAAATGAGCGTCCATAAAAATCATGTTTTTTTTTAAGAATCAAACTTTATGGAAATTTTGTGACTAAATTTGATTTATACCACGATTCATACAACTTTTCCAAAATTTCAGATCATTTGGTACCATAGAGCCGGAGAAAACTGCTTGGAAATTGTAGTATCCTGTAGATTTACCTTAAAAGGGACTTGGGTTCAGGATTGTTATAATACGTAAGGCTGGTTGAATATTTACAGAGATCGTTTATTGCTTGCTAACTGTGAGACTACAGAATACCGAATGGCAATACAGACTACCGCCGAAGTGCTCCCCGCACCTCGCGGCCCGTAGGTAGGTACCGAGTACCACAGAAATATCGAACCCAAGTATGAAATGAGCGTCCATAAAAATCATGTTTTTTTTTAAGAATCAAACTTTATGGAAATTTTGTGACTAAATTTGATTTATACCACGATTCATACAACTTTTCCAAAATTTCAGATCATTTGGTACCATAGAGCCGGAGAAAACTGCTTGGAAATTGTAGTATCCTGTAGATTTACCTTAAAAGGGACTTGGGTTCAGGATTGTTATAATACGTAAGGCTGGTTGAATATTTACAGAGATCGTTTATTGCTTGCTAACTGTGAGACTACAGAATACCGAATGGCAATACAGACTACCGCCGAAGTGCTCCCCGCACCTCGCGGCCCGTAGGTAGGTACCGAGTACCACAGAAATATCGAACCCAAGTATGAAATGAGCGTCCATAAAAATCATGTTTTTTTTTAAGAATCAAACTTTATGGAAATTTTGTGACTAAATTTGATTTATACCACGATTCATACAACTTTTCCAAAATTTCAGATCATTTGGTACCATAGAGCCGGAGAAAACTGCTTGGAAATTGTAGTATCCTGTAGATTTACCTTAAAAGGGACTTGGGTTCAGGATTGTTATAATACGTAAGGCTGGTTGAATATTTACAGAGATCGTTTATTGCTTGCTAACTGTGAGACTACAGAATACCGAATGGCAATACAGACTACCGCCGAAGTGCTCCCCGCACCTCGCGGCCCGTAGGTAGGTACCGAGTACCACAGAAATATCGAACCCAAGTATGAAATGAGCGTCCATAAAAATCATGTTTTTTTTTAAGAATCAAACTTTATGGAAATTTTGTGACTAAATTTGATTTATACCACGATTCATACAACTTTTCCAAAATTTCAGATCATTTGGTACCATAGAGCCGGAGAAAACTGCTTGGAAATTGTAGTATCCTGTAGATTTACCTTAAAAGGGACTTGGGTTCAGGATTGTTATAATACGTAAGGCTGGTTGAATATTTACAGAGATCGTTTATTGCTTGCTAACTGTGAGACTACAGAATACCGAATGGCAATACAGACTACCGCCGAAGTGCTCCCCGCACCTCGCGGCCCGTAGGTAGGTACCGAGTACCACAGAAATATCGAACCCAAGTATGAAATGAGCGTCCATAAAAATCATGTTTTTTTTTAAGAATCAAACTTTATGGAAATTTTGTGACTAAATTTGATTTATACCACGATTCATACAACTTTTCCAAAATTTCAGATCATTTGGTACCATAGAGCCGGAGAAAACTGCTTGGAAATTGTAGTATCCTGTAGATTTACCTTAAAAGGGACTTGGGTTCAGGATTGTTATAATACGTAAGGCTGGTTGAATATTTACAGAGATCGTTTATTGCTTGCTAACTGTGAGACTACAGAATACCGAATGGCAATACAGACTACCGCCGAAGTGCTCCCCGCACCTCGCGGCCCGTAGGTAGGTACCGAGTACCACAGAAATATCGAACCCAAGTATGAAATGAGCGTCCATAAAAATCATGTTTTTTTTTAAGAATCAAACTTTATGGAAATTTTGTGACTAAATTTGATTTATACCACGATTCATACAACTTTTCCAAAATTTCAGATCATTTGGTACCATAGAGCCGGAGAAAACTGCTTGGAAATTGTAGTATCCTGTAGATTTACCTTAAAAGGGACTTGGGTTCAGGATTGTTATAATACGTAAGGCTGGTTGAATATTTACAGAGATCGTTTATTGCTTGCTAACTGTGAGACTACAGAATACCGAATGGCAATACAGACTACCGCCGAAGTGCTCCCCGCACCTCGCGGCCCGTAGGTAGGTACCGAGTACCACAGAAATATCGAACCCAAGTATGAAATGAGCGTCCATAAAAATCATGTTTTTTTTTAAGAATCAAACTTTATGGAAATTTTGTGACTAAATTTGATTTATACCACGATTCATACAACTTTTCCAAAATTTCAGATCATTTGGTACCATAGAGCCGGAGAAAACTGCTTGGAAATTGTAGTATCCTGTAGATTTACCTTAAAAGGGACTTGGGTTCAGGATTGTTATAATACGTAAGGCTGGTTGAATATTTACAGAGATCGTTTATTGCTTGCTAACTGTGAGACTACAGAATACCGAATGGCAATACAGACTACCGCCGAAGTGCTCCCCGCACCTCGCGGCCCGTAGGTAGGTACCGAGTACCACAGAAATATCGAACCCAAGTATGAAATGAGCGTCCATAAAAATCATGTTTTTTTTTAAGAATCAAACTTTATGGAAATTTTGTGACTAAATTTGATTTATACCACGATTCATACAACTTTTCCAAAATTTCAGATCATTTGGTACCATAGAGCCGGAGAAAACTGCTTGGAAATTGTAGTATCCTGTAGATTTACCTTAAAAGGGACTTGGGTTCAGGATTGTTATAATACGTAAGGCTGGTTGAATATTTACAGAGATCGTTTATTGCTTGCTAACTGTGAGACTACAGAATACCGAATGGCAATACAGACTACCGCCGAAGTGCTCCCCGCACCTCGCGGCCCGTAGGTAGGTACCGAGTACCACAGAAATATCGAACCCAAGTATGAAATGAGCGTCCATAAAAATCATGTTTTTTTTTAAGAATCAAACTTTATGGAAATTTTGTGACTAAATTTGATTTATACCACGATTCATACAACTTTTCCAAAATTTCAGATCATTTGGTACCATAGAGCCGGAGAAAACTGCTTGGAAATTGTAGTATCCTGTAGATTTACCTTAAAAGGGACTTGGGTTCAGGATTGTTATAATACGTAAGGCTGGTTGAATATTTACAGAGATCGTTTATTGCTTGCTAACTGTGAGACTACAGAATACCGAATGGCAATACAGACTACCGCCGAAGTGCTCCCCGCACCTCGCGGCCCGTAGGTAGGTACCGAGTACCACAGAAATATCGAACCCAAGTATGAAATGAGCGTCCATAAAAATCATGTTTTTTTTTAAGAATCAAACTTTATGGAAATTTTGTGACTAAATTTGATTTATACCACGATTCATACAACTTTTCCAAAATTTCAGATCATTTGGTACCATAGAGCCGGAGAAAACTGCTTGGAAATTGTAGTATCCTGTAGATTTACCTTAAAAGGGACTTGGGTTCAGGATTGTTATAATACGTAAGGCTGGTTGAATATTTACAGAGATCGTTTATTGCTTGCTAACTGTGAGACTACAGAATACCGAATGGCAATACAGACTACCGCCGAAGTGCTCCCCGCACCTCGCGGCCCGTAGGTAGGTACCGAGTACCACAGAAATATCGAACCCAAGTATGAAATGAGCGTCCATAAAAATCATGTTTTTTTTTAAGAATCAAACTTTATGGAAATTTTGTGACTAAATTTGATTTATACCACGATTCATACAACTTTTCCAAAATTTCAGATCATTTGGTACCATAGAGCCGGAGAAAACTGCTTGGAAATTGTAGTATCCTGTAGATTTACCTTAAAAGGGACTTGGGTTCAGGATTGTTATAATACGTAAGGCTGGTTGAATATTTACAGAGATCGTTTATTGCTTGCTAACTGTGAGACTACAGAATACCGAATGGCAATACAGACTACCGCCGAAGTGCTCCCCGCACCTCGCGGCCCGTAGGTAGGTACCGAGTACCACAGAAATATCGAACCCAAGTATGAAATGAGCGTCCATAAAAATCATGTTTTTTTTTAAGAATCAAACTTTATGGAAATTTTGTGACTAAATTTGATTTATACCACGATTCATACAACTTTTCCAAAATTTCAGATCATTTGGTACCATAGAGCCGGAGAAAACTGCTTGGAAATTGTAGTATCCTGTAGATTTACCTTAAAAGGGACTTGGGTTCAGGATTGTTATAATACGTAAGGCTGGTTGAATATTTACAGAGATCGTTTATTGCTTGCTAACTGTGAGACTACAGAATACCGAATGGCAATACAGACTACCGCCGAAGTGCTCCCCGCACCTCGCGGCCCGTAGGTAGGTACCGAGTACCACAGAAATATCGAACCCAAGTATGAAATGAGCGTCCATAAAAATCATGTTTTTTTTTAAGAATCAAACTTTATGGAAATTTTGTGACTAAATTTGATTTATACCACGATTCATACAACTTTTCCAAAATTTCAGATCATTTGGTACCATAGAGCCGGAGAAAACTGCTTGGAAATTGTAGTATCCTGTAGATTTACCTTAAAAGGGACTTGGGTTCAGGATTGTTATAATACGTAAGGCTGGTTGAATATTTACAGAGATCGTTTATTGCTTGCTAACTGTGAGACTACAGAATACCGAATGGCAATACAGACTACCGCCGAAGTGCTCCCCGCACCTCGCGGCCCGTAGGTAGGTACCGAGTACCACAGAAATATCGAACCCAAGTATGAAATGAGCGTCCATAAAAATCATGTTTTTTTTTAAGAATCAAACTTTATGGAAATTTTGTGACTAAATTTGATTTATACCACGATTCATACAACTTTTCCAAAATTTCAGATCATTTGGTACCATAGAGCCGGAGAAAACTGCTTGGAAATTGTAGTATCCTGTAGATTTACCTTAAAAGGGACTTGGGTTCAGGATTGTTATAATACGTAAGGCTGGTTGAATATTTACAGAGATCGTTTATTGCTTGCTAACTGTGAGACTACAGAATACCGAATGGCAATACAGACTACCGCCGAAGTGCTCCCCGCACCTCGCGGCCCGTAGGTAGGTACCGAGTACCACAGAAATATCGAACCCAAGTATGAAATGAGCGTCCATAAAAATCATGTTTTTTTTTAAGAATCAAACTTTATGGAAATTTTGTGACTAAATTTGATTTATACCACGATTCATACAACTTTTCCAAAATTTCAGATCATTTGGTACCATAGAGCCGGAGAAAACTGCTTGGAAATTGTAGTATCCTGTAGATTTACCTTAAAAGGGACTTGGGTTCAGGATTGTTATAATACGTAAGGCTGGTTGAATATTTACAGAGATCGTTTATTGCTTGCTAACTGTGAGACTACAGAATACCGAATGGCAATACAGACTACCGCCGAAGTGCTCCCCGCACCTCGCGGCCCGTAGGTAGGTACCGAGTACCACAGAAATATCGAACCCAAGTATGAAATGAGCGTCCATAAAAATCATGTTTTTTTTTAAGAATCAAACTTTATGGAAATTTTGTGACTAAATTTGATTTATACCACGATTCATACAACTTTTCCAAAATTTCAGATCATTTGGTACCATAGAGCCGGAGAAAACTGCTTGGAAATTGTAGTATCCTGTAGATTTACCTTAAAAGGGACTTGGGTTCAGGATTGTTATAATACGTAAGGCTGGTTGAATATTTACAGAGATCGTTTATTGCTTGCTAACTGTGAGACTACAGAATACCGAATGGCAATACAGACTACCGCCGAAGTGCTCCCCGCACCTCGCGGCCCGTAGGTAGGTACCGAGTACCACAGAAATATCGAACCCAAGTATGAAATGAGCGTCCATAAAAATCATGTTTTTTTTTAAGAATCAAACTTTATGGAAATTTTGTGACTAAATTTGATTTATACCACGATTCATACAACTTTTCCAAAATTTCAGATCATTTGGTACCATAGAGCCGGAGAAAACTGCTTGGAAATTGTAGTATCCTGTAGATTTACCTTAAAAGGGACTTGGGTTCAGGATTGTTATAATACGTAAGGCTGGTTGAATATTTACAGAGATCGTTTATTGCTTGCTAACTGTGAGACTACAGAATACCGAATGGCAATACAGACTACCGCCGAAGTGCTCCCCGCACCTCGCGGCCCGTAGGTAGGTACCGAGTACCACAGAAATATCGAACCCAAGTATGAAATGAGCGTCCATAAAAATCATGTTTTTTTTTAAGAATCAAACTTTATGGAAATTTTGTGACTAAATTTGATTTATACCACGATTCATACAACTTTTCCAAAATTTCAGATCATTTGGTACCATAGAGCCGGAGAAAACTGCTTGGAAATTGTAGTATCCTGTAGATTTACCTTAAAAGGGACTTGGGTTCAGGATTGTTATAATACGTAAGGCTGGTTGAATATTTACAGAGATCGTTTATTGCTTGCTAACTGTGAGACTACAGAATACCGAATGGCAATACAGACTACCGCCGAAGTGCTCCCCGCACCTCGCGGCCCGTAGGTAGGTACCGAGTACCACAGAAATATCGAACCCAAGTATGAAATGAGCGTCCATAAAAATCATGTTTTTTTTTAAGAATCAAACTTTATGGAAATTTTGTGACTAAATTTGATTTATACCACGATTCATACAACTTTTCCAAAATTTCAGATCATTTGGTACCATAGAGCCGGAGAAAACTGCTTGGAAATTGTAGTATCCTGTAGATTTACCTTAAAAGGGACTTGGGTTCAGGATTGTTATAATACGTAAGGCTGGTTGAATATTTACAGAGATCGTTTATTGCTTGCTAACTGTGAGACTACAGAATACCGAATGGCAATACAGACTACCGCCGAAGTGCTCCCCGCACCTCGCGGCCCGTAGGTAGGTACCGAGTACCACAGAAATATCGAACCCAAGTATGAAATGAGCGTCCATAAAAATCATGTTTTTTTTTAAGAATCAAACTTTATGGAAATTTTGTGACTAAATTTGATTTATACCACGATTCATACAACTTTTCCAAAATTTCAGATCATTTGGTACCATAGAGCCGGAGAAAACTGCTTGGAAATTGTAGTATCCTGTAGATTTACCTTAAAAGGGACTTGGGTTCAGGATTGTTATAATACGTAAGGCTGGTTGAATATTTACAGAGATCGTTTATTGCTTGCTAACTGTGAGACTACAGAATACCGAATGGCAATACAGACTACCGCCGAAGTGCTCCCCGCACCTCGCGGCCCGTAGGTAGGTACCGAGTACCACAGAAATATCGAACCCAAGTATGAAATGAGCGTCCATAAAAATCATGTTTTTTTTTAAGAATCAAACTTTATGGAAATTTTGTGACTAAATTTGATTTATACCACGATTCATACAACTTTTCCAAAATTTCAGATCATTTGGTACCATAGAGCCGGAGAAAACTGCTTGGAAATTGTAGTATCCTGTAGATTTACCTTAAAAGGGACTTGGGTTCAGGATTGTTATAATACGTAAGGCTGGTTGAATATTTACAGAGATCGTTTATTGCTTGCTAACTGTGAGACTACAGAATACCGAATGGCAATACAGACTACCGCCGAAGTGCTCCCCGCACCTCGCGGCCCGTAGGTAGGTACCGAGTACCACAGAAATATCGAACCCAAGTATGAAATGAGCGTCCATAAAAATCATGTTTTTTTTTAAGAATCAAACTTTATGGAAATTTTGTGACTAAATTTGATTTATACCACGATTCATACAACTTTTCCAAAATTTCAGATCATTTGGTACCATAGAGCCGGAGAAAACTGCTTGGAAATTGTAGTATCCTGTAGATTTACCTTAAAAGGGACTTGGGTTCAGGATTGTTATAATACGTAAGGCTGGTTGAATATTTACAGAGATCGTTTATTGCTTGCTAACTGTGAGACTACAGAATACCGAATGGCAATACAGACTACCGCCGAAGTGCTCCCCGCACCTCGCGGCCCGTAGGTAGGTACCGAGTACCACAGAAATATCGAACCCAAGTATGAAATGAGCGTCCATAAAAATCATGTTTTTTTTTAAGAATCAAACTTTATGGAAATTTTGTGACTAAATTTGATTTATACCACGATTCATACAACTTTTCCAAAATTTCAGATCATTTGGTACCATAGAGCCGGAGAAAACTGCTTGGAAATTGTAGTATCCTGTAGATTTACCTTAAAAGGGACTTGGGTTCAGGATTGTTATAATACGTAAGGCTGGTTGAATATTTACAGAGATCGTTTATTGCTTGCTAACTGTGAGACTACAGAATACCGAATGGCAATACAGACTACCGCCGAAGTGCTCCCCGCACCTCGCGGCCCGTAGGTAGGTACCGAGTACCACAGAAATATCGAACCCAAGTATGAAATGAGCGTCCATAAAAATCATGTTTTTTTTTAAGAATCAAACTTTATGGAAATTTTGTGACTAAATTTGATTTATACCACGATTCATACAACTTTTCCAAAATTTCAGATCATTTGGTACCATAGAGCCGGAGAAAACTGCTTGGAAATTGTAGTATCCTGTAGATTTACCTTAAAAGGGACTTGGGTTCAGGATTGTTATAATACGTAAGGCTGGTTGAATATTTACAGAGATCGTTTATTGCTTGCTAACTGTGAGACTACAGAATACCGAATGGCAATACAGACTACCGCCGAAGTGCTCCCCGCACCTCGCGGCCCGTAGGTAGGTACCGAGTACCACAGAAATATCGAACCCAAGTATGAAATGAGCGTCCATAAAAATCACGTTTTTTTTTAAGAATCAAACTTTATGGAAATTTTGTGACTAAATTTGATTTATACCACGATTCATACAACTTTTCCAAAATTTCAGATCATTTGGTACCATAGAGCCGGAGAAAACTGCTTGGAAATTGTAGTATCCTGTAGATTTACCTTAAAAGGGACTTGGGTTCAGGATTGTTATAATACGTAAGGCTGGTTGAATATTTACAGAGATCGTTTATTGCTTGCTAACTGTGAGACTACAGAATACCGAATGGCAATACAGACTACCGCCGAAGTGCTCCCCGCACCTCGCGGCCCGTAGGTAGGTACCGAGTACCACAGAAATATCGAACCCAAGTATGAAATGAGCGTCCATAAAAATCATGTTTTTTTTTAAGAATCAAACTTTATGGAAATTTTGTGACTAAATTTGATTTATACCACGATTCATACAACTTTTCCAAAATTTCAGATCATTTGGTACCATAGAGCCGGAGAAAACTGCTTGGAAATTGTAGTATCCTGTAGATTTACCTTAAAAGGGACTTGGGTTCAGGATTGTTATAATACGTAAGGCTGGTTGAATATTTACAGAGATCGTTTATTGCTTGCTAACTGTGAGACTACAGAATACCGAATGGCAATACAGACTACCGCCGAAGTGCTCCCCGCACCTCGCGGCCCGTAGGTAGGTACCGAGTACCACAGAAATATCGAACCCAAGTATGAAATGAGCGTCCATAAAAATCATGTTTTTTTTTAAGAATCAAACTTTATGGAAATTTTGTGACTAAATTTGATTTATACCACGATTCATACAACTTTTCCAAAATTTCAGATCATTTGGTACCATAGAGCCGGAGAAAACTGCTTGGAAATTGTAGTATCCTGTAGATTTACCTTAAAAGGGACTTGGGTTCAGGATTGTTATAATACGTAAGGCTGGTTGAATATTTACAGAGATCGTTTATTGCTTGCTAACTGTGAGACTACAGAATACCGAATGGCAATACAGACTACCGCCGAAGTGCTCCCCGCACCTCGCGGCCCGTAGGTAGGTACCGAGTACCACAGAAATATCGAACCCAAGTATGAAATGAGCGTCCATAAAAATCATGTTTTTTTTTAAGAATCAAACTTTATGGAAATTTTGTGACTAAATTTGATTTATACCACGATTCATACAACTTTTCCAAAATTTCAGATCATTTGGTACCATAGAGCCGGAGAAAACTGCTTGGAAATTGTAGTATCCTGTAGATTTACCTTAAAAGGGACTTGGGTTCAGGATTGTTATAATACGTAAGGCTGGTTGAATATTTACAGAGATCGTTTATTGCTTGCTAACTGTGAGACTACAGAATACCGAATGGCAATACAGACTACCGCCGAAGTGCTCCCCGCACCTCGCGGCCCGTAGGTAGGTACCGAGTACCACAGAAATATCGAACCCAAGTATGAAATGAGCGTCCATAAAAATCATGTTTTTTTTTAAGAATCAAACTTTATGGAAATTTTGTGACTAAATTTGATTTATACCACGATTCATACAACTTTTCCAAAATTTCAGATCATTTGGTACCATAGAGCCGGAGAAAACTGCTTGGAAATTGTAGTATCCTGTAGATTTACCTTAAAAGGGACTTGGGTTCAGGATTGTTATAATACGTAAGGCTGGTTGAATATTTACAGAGATCGTTTATTGCTTGCTAACTGTGAGACTACAGAATACCGAATGGCAATACAGACTACCGCCGAAGTGCTCCCCGCACCTCGCGGCCCGTAGGTAGGTACCGAGTACCACAGAAATATCGAACCCAAGTATGAAATGAGCGTCCATAAAAATCATGTTTTTTTTTAAGAATCAAACTTTATGGAAATTTTGTGACTAAATTTGATTTATACCACGATTCATACAACTTTTCCAAAATTTCAGATCATTTGGTACCATAGAGCCGGAGAAAACTGCTTGGAAATTGTAGTATCCTGTAGATTTACCTTAAAAGGGACTTGGGTTCAGGATTGTTATAATACGTAAGGCTGGTTGAATATTTACAGAGATCGTTTATTGCTTGCTAACTGTGAGACTACAGAATACCGAATGGCAATACAGACTACCGCCGAAGTGCTCCCCGCACCTCGCGGCCCGTAGGTAGGTACCGAGTACCACAGAAATATCGAACCCAAGTATGAAATGAGCGTCCATAAAAATCATGTTTTTTTTTAAGAATCAAACTTTATGGAAATTTTGTGACTAAATTTGATTTATACCACGATTCATACAACTTTTCCAAAATTTCAGATCATTTGGTACCATAGAGCCGGAGAAAACTGCTTGGAAATTGTAGTATCCTGTAGATTTACCTTAAAAGGGACTTGGGTTCAGGATTGTTATAATACGTAAGGCTGGTTGAATATTTACAGAGATCGTTTATTGCTTGCTAACTGTGAGACTACAGAATACCGAATGGCAATACAGACTACCGCCGAAGTGCTCCCCGCACCTCGCGGCCCGTAGGTAGGTACCGAGTACCACAGAAATATCGAACCCAAGTATGAAATGAGCGTCCATAAAAATCATGTTTTTTTTTAAGAATCAAACTTTATGGAAATTTTGTGACTAAATTTGATTTATACCACGATTCATACAACTTTTCCAAAATTTCAGATCATTTGGTACCATAGAGCCGGAGAAAACTGCTTGGAAATTGTAGTATCCTGTAGATTTACCTTAAAAGGGACTTGGGTTCAGGATTGTTATAATACGTAAGGCTGGTTGAATATTTACAGAGATCGTTTATTGCTTGCTAACTGTGAGACTACAGAATACCGAATGGCAATACAGACTACCGCCGAAGTGCTCCCCGCACCTCGCGGCCCGTAGGTAGGTACCGAGTACCACAGAAATATCGAACCCAAGTATGAAATGAGCGTCCATAAAAATCATGTTTTTTTTTAAGAATCAAACTTTATGGAAATTTTGTGACTAAATTTGATTTATACCACGATTCATACAACTTTTCCAAAATTTCAGATCATTTGGTACCATAGAGCCGGAGAAAACTGCTTGGAAATTGTAGTATCCTGTAGATTTACCTTAAAAGGGACTTGGGTTCAGGATTGTTATAATACGTAAGGCTGGTTGAATATTTACAGAGATCGTTTATTGCTTGCTAACTGTGAGACTACAGAATACCGAATGGCAATACAGACTACCGCCGAAGTGCTCCCCGCACCTCGCGGCCCGTAGGTAGGTACCGAGTACCACAGAAATATCGAACCCAAGTATGAAATGAGCGTCCATAAAAATCATGTTTTTTTTTAAGAATCAAACTTTATGGAAATTTTGTGACTAAATTTGATTTATACCACGATTCATACAACTTTTCCAAAATTTCAGATCATTTGGTACCATAGAGCCGGAGAAAACTGCTTGGAAATTGTAGTATCCTGTAGATTTACCTTAAAAGGGACTTGGGTTCAGGATTGTTATAATACGTAAGGCTGGTTGAATATTTACAGAGATCGTTTATTGCTTGCTAACTGTGAGACTACAGAATACCGAATGGCAATACAGACTACCGCCGAAGTGCTCCCCGCACCTCGCGGCCCGTAGGTAGGTACCGAGTACCACAGAAATATCGAACCCAAGTATGAAATGAGCGTCCATAAAAATCATGTTTTTTTTTAAGAATCAAACTTTATGGAAATTTTGTGACTAAATTTGATTTATACCACGATTCATACAACTTTTCCAAAATTTCAGATCATTTGGTACCATAGAGCCGGAGAAAACTGCTTGGAAATTGTAGTATCCTGTAGATTTACCTTAAAAGGGACTTGGGTTCAGGATTGTTATAATACGTAAGGCTGGTTGAATATTTACAGAGATCGTTTATTGCTTGCTAACTGTGAGACTACAGAATACCGAATGGCAATACAGACTACCGCCGAAGTGCTCCCCGCACCTCGCGGCCCGTAGGTAGGTACCGAGTACCACAGAAATATCGAACCCAAGTATGAAATGAGCGTCCATAAAAATCATGTTTTTTTTTAAGAATCAAACTTTATGGAAATTTTGTGACTAAATTTGATTTATACCACGATTCATACAACTTTTCCAAAATTTCAGATCATTTGGTACCATAGAGCCGGAGAAAACTGCTTGGAAATTGTAGTATCCTGTAGATTTACCTTAAAAGGGACTTGGGTTCAGGATTGTTATAATACGTAAGGCTGGTTGAATATTTACAGAGATCGTTTATTGCTTGCTAACTGTGAGACTACAGAATACCGAATGGCAATACAGACTACCGCCGAAGTGCTCCCCGCACCTCGCGGCCCGTAGGTAGGTACCGAGTACCACAGAAATATCGAACCCAAGTATGAAATGAGCGTCCATAAAAATCATGTTTTTTTTTAAGAATCAAACTTTATGGAAATTTTGTGACTAAATTTGATTTATACCACGATTCATACAACTTTTCCAAAATTTCAGATCATTTGGTACCATAGAGCCGGAGAAAACTGCTTGGAAATTGTAGTATCCTGTAGATTTACCTTAAAAGGGACTTGGGTTCAGGATTGTTATAATACGTAAGGCTGGTTGAATATTTACAGAGATCGTTTATTGCTTGCTAACTGTGAGACTACAGAATACCGAATGGCAATACAGACTACCGCCGAAGTGCTCCCCGCACCTCGCGGCCCGTAGGTAGGTACCGAGTACCACAGAAATATCGAACCCAAGTATGAAATGAGCGTCCATAAAAATCATGTTTTTTTTTAAGAATCAAACTTTATGGAAATTTTGTGACTAAATTTGATTTATACCACGATTCATACAACTTTTCCAAAATTTCAGATCATTTGGTACCATAGAGCCGGAGAAAACTGCTTGGAAATTGTAGTATCCTGTAGATTTACCTTAAAAGGGACTTGGGTTCAGGATTGTTATAATACGTAAGGCTGGTTGAATATTTACAGAGATCGTTTATTGCTTGCTAACTGTGAGACTACAGAATACCGAATGGCAATACAGACTACCGCCGAAGTGCTCCCCGCACCTCGCGGCCCGTAGGTAGGTACCGAGTACCACAGAAATATCGAACCCAAGTATGAAATGAGCGTCCATAAAAATCATGTTTTTTTTTAAGAATCAAACTTTATGGAAATTTTGTGACTAAATTTGATTTATACCACGATTCATACAACTTTTCCAAAATTTCAGATCATTTGGTACCATAGAGCCGGAGAAAACTGCTTGGAAATTGTAGTATCCTGTAGATTTACCTTAAAAGGGACTTGGGTTCAGGATTGTTATAATACGTAAGGCTGGTTGAATATTTACAGAGATCGTTTATTGCTTGCTAACTGTGAGACTACAGAATACCGAATGGCAATACAGACTACCGCCGAAGTGCTCCCCGCACCTCGCGGCCCGTAGGTAGGTACCGAGTACCACAGAAATATCGAACCCAAGTATGAAATGAGCGTCCATAAAAATCATGTTTTTTTTTAAGAATCAAACTTTATGGAAATTTTGTGACTAAATTTGATTTATACCACGATTCATACAACTTTTCCAAAATTTCAGATCATTTGGTACCATAGAGCCGGAGAAAACTGCTTGGAAATTGTAGTATCCTGTAGATTTACCTTAAAAGGGACTTGGGTTCAGGATTGTTATAATACGTAAGGCTGGTTGAATATTTACAGAGATCGTTTATTGCTTGCTAACTGTGAGACTACAGAATACCGAATGGCAATACAGACTACCGCCGAAGTGCTCCCCGCACCTCGCGGCCCGTAGGTAGGTACCGAGTACCACAGAAATATCGAACCCAAGTATGAAATGAGCGTCCATAAAAATCATGTTTTTTTTTAAGAATCAAACTTTATGGAAATTTTGTGACTAAATTTGATTTATACCACGATTCATACAACTTTTCCAAAATTTCAGATCATTTGGTACCATAGAGCCGGAGAAAACTGCTTGGAAATTGTAGTATCCTGTAGATTTACCTTAAAAGGGACTTGGGTTCAGGATTGTTATAATACGTAAGGCTGGTTGAATATTTACAGAGATCGTTTATTGCTTGCTAACTGTGAGACTACAGAATACCGAATGGCAATACAGACTACCGCCGAAGTGCTCCCCGCACCTCGCGGCCCGTAGGTAGGTACCGAGTACCACAGAAATATCGAACCCAAGTATGAAATGAGCGTCCATAAAAATCATGTTTTTTTTTAAGAATCAAACTTTATGGAAATTTTGTGACTAAATTTGATTTATACCACGATTCATACAACTTTTCCAAAATTTCAGATCATTTGGTACCATAGAGCCGGAGAAAACTGCTTGGAAATTGTAGTATCCTGTAGATTTACCTTAAAAGGGACTTGGGTTCAGGATTGTTATAATACGTAAGGCTGGTTGAATATTTACAGAGATCGTTTATTGCTTGCTAACTGTGAGACTACAGAATACCGAATGGCAATACAGACTACCGCCGAAGTGCTCCCCGCACCTCGCGGCCCGTAGGTAGGTACCGAGTACCACAGAAATATCGAACCCAAGTATGAAATGAGCGTCCATAAAAATCATGTTTTTTTTTAAGAATCAAACTTTATGGAAATTTTGTGACTAAATTTGATTTATACCACGATTCATACAACTTTTCCAAAATTTCAGATCATTTGGTACCATAGAGCCGGAGAAAACTGCTTGGAAATTGTAGTATCCTGTAGATTTACCTTAAAAGGGACTTGGGTTCAGGATTGTTATAATACGTAAGGCTGGTTGAATATTTACAGAGATCGTTTATTGCTTGCTAACTGTGAGACTACAGAATACCGAATGGCAATACAGACTACCGCCGAAGTGCTCCCCGCACCTCGCGGCCCGTAGGTAGGTACCGAGTACCACAGAAATATCGAACCCAAGTATGAAATGAGCGTCCATAAAAATCATGTTTTTTTTTAAGAATCAAACTTTATGGAAATTTTGTGACTAAATTTGATTTATACCACGATTCATACAACTTTTCCAAAATTTCAGATCATTTGGTACCATAGAGCCGGAGAAAACTGCTTGGAAATTGTAGTATCCTGTAGATTTACCTTAAAAGGGACTTGGGTTCAGGATTGTTATAATACGTAAGGCTGGTTGAATATTTACAGAGATCGTTTATTGCTTGCTAACTGTGAGACTACAGAATACCGAATGGCAATACAGACTACCGCCGAAGTGCTCCCCGCACCTCGCGGCCCGTAGGTAGGTACCGAGTACCACAGAAATATCGAACCCAAGTATGAAATGAGCGTCCATAAAAATCATGTTTTTTTTTAAGAATCAAACTTTATGGAAATTTTGTGACTAAATTTGATTTATACCACGATTCATACAACTTTTCCAAAATTTCAGATCATTTGGTACCATAGAGCCGGAGAAAACTGCTTGGAAATTGTAGTATCCTGTAGATTTACCTTAAAAGGGACTTGGGTTCAGGATTGTTATAATACGTAAGGCTGGTTGAATATTTACAGAGATCGTTTATTGCTTGCTAACTGTGAGACTACAGAATACCGAATGGCAATACAGACTACCGCCGAAGTGCTCCCCGCACCTCGCGGCCCGTAGGTAGGTACCGAGTACCACAGAAATATCGAACCCAAGTATGAAATGAGCGTCCATAAAAATCATGTTTTTTTTTAAGAATCAAACTTTATGGAAATTTTGTGACTAAATTTGATTTATACCACGATTCATACAACTTTTCCAAAATTTCAGATCATTTGGTACCATAGAGCCGGAGAAAACTGCTTGGAAATTGTAGTATCCTGTAGATTTACCTTAAAAGGGACTTGGGTTCAGGATTGTTATAATACGTAAGGCTGGTTGAATATTTACAGAGATCGTTTATTGCTTGCTAACTGTGAGACTACAGAATACCGAATGGCAATACAGACTACCGCCGAAGTGCTCCCCGCACCTCGCGGCCCGTAGGTAGGTACCGAGTACCACAGAAATATCGAACCCAAGTATGAAATGAGCGTCCATAAAAATCATGTTTTTTTTTAAGAATCAAACTTTATGGAAATTTTGTGACTAAATTTGATTTATACCACGATTCATACAACTTTTCCAAAATTTCAGATCATTTGGTACCATAGAGCCGGAGAAAACTGCTTGGAAATTGTAGTATCCTGTAGATTTACCTTAAAAGGGACTTGGGTTCAGGATTGTTATAATACGTAAGGCTGGTTGAATATTTACAGAGATCGTTTATTGCTTGCTAACTGTGAGACTACAGAATACCGAATGGCAATACAGACTACCGCCGAAGTGCTCCCCGCACCTCGCGGCCCGTAGGTAGGTACCGAGTACCACAGAAATATCGAACCCAAGTATGAAATGAGCGTCCATAAAAAATCATGTTTTTTTTTAAGAATCAAACTTTATGGAAATTTTGTGACTAAATTTGATTTATACCACGATTCATACAACTTTTCCAAAATTTCAGATCATTTGGTACCATAGAGCCGGAGAAAACTGCTTGGAAATTGTAGTATCCTGTAGATTTACCTTAAAAGGGACTTGGGTTCAGGATTGTTATAATACGTAAGGCTGGTTGAATATTTACAGAGATCGTTTATTGCTTGCTAACTGTGAGACTACAGAATACCGAATGGCAATACAGACTACCGCCGAAGTGCTCCCCGCACCTCGCGGCCCGTAGGTAGGTACCGAGTACCACAGAAATATCGAACCCAAGTATGAAATGAGCGTCCATAAAAATCATGTTTTTTTTTAAGAATCAAACTTTATGGAAATTTTGTGACTAAATTTGATTTATACCACGATTCATACAACTTTTCCAAAATTTCAGATCATTTGGTACCATAGAGCCGGAGAAAACTGCTTGGAAATTGTAGTATCCTGTAGATTTACCTTAAAAGGGACTTGGGTTCAGGATTGTTATAATACGTAAGGCTGGTTGAATATTTACAGAGATCGTTTATTGCTTGCTAACTGTGAGACTACAGAATACCGAATGGCAATACAGACTACCGCCGAAGTGCTCCCCGCACCTCGCGGCCCGTAGGTAGGTACCGAGTACCACAGAAATATCGAACCCAAGTATGAAATGAGCGTCCATAAAAATCATGTTTTTTTTTAAGAATCAAACTTTATGGAAATTTTGTGACTAAATTTGATTTATACCACGATTCATACAACTTTTCCAAAATTTCAGATCATTTGGTACCATAGAGCCGGAGAAAACTGCTTGGAAATTGTAGTATCCTGTAGATTTACCTTAAAAGGGACTTGGGTTCAGGATTGTTATAATACGTAAGGCTGGTTGAATATTTACAGAGATCGTTTATTGCTTGCTAACTGTGAGACTACAGAATACCGAATGGCAATACAGACTACCGCCGAAGTGCTCCCCGCACCTCGCGGCCCGTAGGTAGGTACCGAGTACCACAGAAATATCGAACCCAAGTATGAAATGAGCGTCCATAAAAATCATGTTTTTTTTTAAGAATCAAACTTTATGGAAATTTTGTGACTAAATTTGATTTATACCACGATTCATACAACTTTTCCAAAATTTCAGATCATTTGGTACCATAGAGCCGGAGAAAACTGCTTGGAAATTGTAGTATCCTGTAGATTTACCTTAAAAGGGACTTGGGTTCAGGATTGTTATAATACGTAAGGCTGGTTGAATATTTACAGAGATCGTTTATTGCTTGCTAACTGTGAGACTACAGAATACCGAATGGCAATACAGACTACCGCCGAAGTGCTCCCCGCACCTCGCGGCCCGTAGGTAGGTACCGAGTACCACAGAAATATCGAACCCAAGTATGAAATGAGCGTCCATAAAAATCATGTTTTTTTTTAAGAATCAAACTTTATGGAAATTTTGTGACTAAATTTGATTTATACCACGATTCATACAACTTTTCCAAAATTTCAGATCATTTGGTACCATAGAGCCGGAGAAAACTGCTTGGAAATTGTAGTATCCTGTAGATTTACCTTAAAAGGGACTTGGGTTCAGGATTGTTATAATACGTAAGGCTGGTTGAATATTTACAGAGATCGTTTATTGCTTGCTAACTGTGAGACTACAGAATACCGAATGGCAATACAGACTACCGCCGAAGTGCTCCCCGCACCTCGCGGCCCGTAGGTAGGTACCGAGTACCACAGAAATATCGAACCCAAGTATGAAATGAGCGTCCATAAAAATCATGTTTTTTTTTAAGAATCAAACTTTATGGAAATTTTGTGACTAAATTTGATTTATACCACGATTCATACAACTTTTCCAAAATTTCAGATCATTTGGTACCATAGAGCCGGAGAAAACTGCTTGGAAATTGTAGTATCCTGTAGATTTACCTTAAAAGGGACTTGGGTTCAGGATTGTTATAATACGTAAGGCTGGTTGAATATTTACAGAGATCGTTTATTGCTTGCTAACTGTGAGACTACAGAATACCGAATGGCAATACAGACTACCGCCGAAGTGCTCCCCGCACCTCGCGGCCCGTAGGTAGGTACCGAGTACCACAGAAATATCGAACCCAAGTATGAAATGAGCGTCCATAAAAATCATGTTTTTTTTTAAGAATCAAACTTTATGGAAATTTTGTGACTAAATTTGATTTATACCACGATTCATACAACTTTTCCAAAATTTCAGATCATTTGGTACCATAGAGCCGGAGAAAACTGCTTGGAAATTGTAGTATCCTGTAGATTTACCTTAAAAGGGACTTGGGTTCAGGATTGTTATAATACGTAAGGCTGGTTGAATATTTACAGAGATCGTTTATTGCTTGCTAACTGTGAGAACTACAGAATACCGAATGGCAATACAGACTACCGCCCGAAGTGCTCCCCGCACCTCGCGGCCCGTAGGTAGGTACCGAGTACCACAGAAATATCGAACCCAAGTATGAAATGAGCGTCCATAAAAAATCATGTTTTTTTTTTAAGAATCAAACTTTATGGAAATTTTGTGACTAAATTTGATTTATACCACGATTCATACAACTTTTCCAAAATTTCAGATCATTTGGTACCATAGAGCCGGAGAAACTGCTTGGAAATTGTAGTATCCTGTAGATTTACCTTAAAAGGGACTTGGGTTCAGGATTGTTATAATACGTAAGGCTGGTTGAATATTTACAGAGATCGTTTATTGCTTGCTAACTGTGAGA